>NW_026042515.1:0-207025 GCF_023856365.1 Brienomyrus brachyistius | reverse complement strand
ATAATTATAATAATATAAATTAAGGGATTGATTGTCAATAATATCAGTAATTCCTGATGTAATGTTAAAAGAATAGAGCCTGTCTCACACAGTTCTAAAACAACCTCAAAAACAGACTTACCATTTTATGTCATCATTCGTTTTCTCATCCAGGCCATTGGTTTGGGGATGATATGCAGCAGTGATCAAACGGCAGAACAGGGGCTCTGAACGCAGTATGGATTAAAAAGGAATTAACCATCTCTCTCAATATAAAATTAGGATCATTTATTCTCTACAGAGGCCCCCATAGAATAGTGCATCCATCCCCTCACTCATGTTTAGACAGACGTAAGGCAACAGGCCAATGACATTCAGAACAGCAACAACATCAACAATTGTACAGCTAGTTTTAAAATTTAATAAAAAAGACAAACCAATTAGGTAATATTAATGAAATTATTAAAATGTGCAGATTAATAGTCAGAAATAATTTGCGATTTTAAGAGCGGAAAGGATACATTAAAACTCAATTACATTTATCCCTTAATAATAAAAAAAAGGTTTTTGAATTTTACATCATGATAAATGAGAACTATATGTGATTACTAATTACTGTTGACTAATTTCCTGTCTGGACGTTTCCCTCACTCATTGTTAAAAGTCATTATATGTCTGGGTGCCAGTCAGTGGAAGCACACAGACATGTTGGCCAGCTGTCATATTCATTCAGCACCAGCCCATCAAGTAGAGAATTCAGCACCACGGACAGTGACCTGTGTTACAATGACATCAGGTCATTGGCTCTAAATATTTTTCTAGAAATAACTAAATGGCTCTATTGTAGAAATTTCCAGCCAGAGTCTTGTGGTGCGTTCGTTTTTCTCTCGGAACTTGGAAAATTCCAAATTGGGTGACATCACATCCAACAATCTCCCGTTCAAGCTAGCACAACTCGGAACAAACATGGCTGCCTCCATGAAATACGCTGCTGTGTTGTTGCTTTATATTTTAGCAGTTATGGAGTAAGATTATTATTTCAGACAAATAAACAAGAAACAGGAACTAGTCAAACCACATTAAAAAGCTTTATAAAGTATTTTAGTACATTCATAAGCGATATTCTTTTTTCGAGATCAAACAAACTACAAACAAACCAAAACACTAACAAGTCTGGTAAAAATCTGATATTGCATGTTAGGATACTGTTTACGGTCACAATATGGTATTCTCTAAATCGAACACGTGCAATTACATTAATAATTACTAATAAATTATAAATAATAATAATAATAAATGGGCGGTATGGTCGTGCACTGGTTAGCACTGTTGCCTCACACCTCTGGGACCCAGGTTCAAATCTCCCGCCTGGGTCACATGTGTGTGGAGTTTGCATGTTCTCCCCATGTCGTCGTGGGGTTTCCTCCGGGTACTCCCGGTTCCCCCCCACAGTCCAAAAACATGCTGAGGCTAATTGGACTTGCTAAATTGCCCGTAGGAATGCATGTGAGAGTGCATGGTGTGTGTGAGTGTGCCCTGCGATGGGCTGGCCCCCCATCCTGGGTTGTTCCCAGCCTCGTGCCCATTGCTTCCGGGATAGGCTCCGGACCCCCCGTGACCCAGTAGGATAAGCAGTTTGGAAAATGGATGGATGGGATAATAATAAATTTAACAAAATAAACATTTTTAAGGATTTGTAAAATAGAATTAATGTTGAGTGTGTAAGCCGCCATGTTGAAATTACGTCACAGGGGCAACTCGGACAAGAAGATTCTGTCAGACATTAACGTCATAAAAGAGGCGTTTCTAATGGGAAGTGATGTTTTTCGTGACGTTTTTGTCCGAGTTGGAGTGAAATAATCAAACGCAGCATGTGTTCCTATTTGAAGAGAATATTCTATTTTTATTCTAAGGAACTACAGAAAATCAGCTCTGCATGTGATCTCCCCTTTACTGCCGGAGCAGGGCACACGCACATCAACAAGTGTCAAGGCAGCAAGTGCATGCAAACAACTTCTCAGGACGGTTACAGTATAGGACCTTCAGAAAGAGCCAGACTGCGGCGTCATTCAGAGATTCCATTGTCTAAGGCTTGCACTAAAACATTACAGCATATTTAAACAAAGTAGCATGGCACCTGTGTCAGAATCCCTCCCTGCCTTGTTCTGTTCTCTCTTTGTTGTCCCCATTTAGCCAGCACATGTCACTGGCCATCCTGACTCCTCTTTTGATTGTGGGTTTTAAGGATATCAGTGGGTCTGTGTTTTCATAATTGTCCCCCAGGCCACCATGCTGCTCAGCCCTTGATTCCAACTACAGTTGCAATCAGGTGGTTCTCAATCTACTAGGACTGTATAACAGGATTGGCCACCTGTTCTACCTTTACTCGTTCAGCCGCATTCATGAGTCTGGCCTATAGGTTATTCAAATTTTGTCCTGCCAAATTTACCGGACAGGAGGTGGACACTGCAAATGAATGTGTGAATACTCCAATACCTACATCTTTACAAGTTACCTGAAGTGGTTTGGTAAATGATTGTGAGGTTGGAAGTCCTTCTTGATGTCTGTTTGCAGCTCATCCACCAGCAACTGCACGAGTTGTCGCTCCCAGAGGGAATCCCACTCTCGGTCCGCTGGAGGGTCCATCTCACTGTAGCTGGAGTATGTTTCCATCAGTCACTTGGCGTGGGGCTCACAGAATTTACCAGGCTCCTGTTTAATCTGACGCACCTTAGTCCAGTCCATGCATCTGGGGAACTTCTCTGAAAATCTCTGGCAGATTCTTTGCAGCTATACTTGATATTGGGTACTTGCCGCAACTAAGTAATGGGTTGTTGAATCAAAGTCCCGTTCCATGTCAAAAATAACCCCATTTTAGGGTTTTGTTAAACAACTGGTCTAATTTGGATGCAGAGGTTCTGCACGGAAGGCCCAGTCTCTGAAGGGCTGTGGCATAGCGAGGCCTGTTCTGCCTGGAATCCGGCAGGTCACTGGCAACATCCCCCAACTCCTTCATCTATAAGGTCGGGAAACCAGAACGTTTACTCCCCCTTATGGATAAGGACATACCAACGTTGGGGCAACTCCTGCTGCCTGAGTCTTCAACCAAGTCCAAAACAAAAGTATACAATGTTAGGAAGGGTAATTCAATGGTATGAGACTGAAACTAGAAACTGTAAATCGGATGGAGTTAAATAGCAATACTGTGGAAGAGGCATGGGAATTTTTTAAAAGCACATTGTTGCAAGTGCAAAAGAACTTCATACCCGTTTCCAGAAAAACTAAATCTAGGAAACTGCAACCAAGCTGGTGTCATGACCTGCTTGTACGATCCTCGTGTGTGCCACGCCCCCTCATTAACCATGTGTGCTGCCCCGATTGTAACCAGCTGTTTTCTGTCAGTTTGAGTAGTCCTGTGTATTTAGTCCACATTCAAGTCTGTTTCCCCAGTCCTGTCATTGAAATCTCTCGCTGTTGGTACCTGTTTTCATCAATAAACCCTCATTCCCGACTCTCCGTTTCCCGGATCCTTGATTCCTCGCTTCCTGCCTGTTCGTCCAGCACGCGATGTCACAGGTGGTTTACTACGAAAATTAAGAATAAAGTCAGGAGCAAAAGGGCTTTCTTCCACAAATGGAAATTAACTAATGATTTCAAAATAAAGCAGGAGTATCTAAGTCTACAGGTTTAGTTAATAACAGTTATAAGGATGACGTTAAAAGTTTCTTCCAATATTTTAACTCCGAAAGAGCTCTAAAAGCTGAAAATCACTCATTTGCAGGATAGTAAGGGCCTTATAATTGAAAATGAAATTGATATAAATGAGTTTAATGATTATTTTACAATGGCTGTTCACAGTAGAATAGCTTACCACCATTTAGTACAAATACAACGATGTCTATGACCAATATATGTATAACTGAGGCTGATGTGGTACAAAGCCTAGCTAAGCTCAAAATAAATAAATCGCAAGGCCCTGATGGCATCTTATCTATAGTTTTAAAAGAGATGAGGGGTATTATTAGCCAACCTTTAACTTTACTATTCCAGAAATCATTATCTGCTGGTGTGGTATCTTCTGATTGATGTTAGATCATGTCTCATGTCCAGAGAGGCTACAACAGGATCTGGATTTAATTAGCGACTGGGCTCATACGTGGCAGATGAAATTTAACATAGATAAATATAAGGTAATCCATGCAGGGAGCAGAAATATAGTAAATATAGTAAAGTACAGATATTTTATGGGTTTCACTGAAATAAAGGTAGCTGATTATGAGAAAGATCTCGGTGTGTATGTTGATACTTCCATGTCCCACTCTTGCCAGTGTGGGGAAGCATTAAAAAAAGGCAAAAGGATGTTGGATTAAACTCCACACACCTAGAGATGTAAGTCAAGAGAAGTGATGCTACGATTATATAATTCCTTGGTAAGATCCCACCTAGAATACTGTGTGCAGGTTTGGTCACCATACCTTCAGAAGGACATTGCTGCCTTGGAAAAGGTGCAACGTAGGATGACTAGAATGATTCCTGCACTTAGAGGAATGTCTTATGAGGAGAGGTTCGCTGAGCTGAATCTGTTTAGCCTCAAGCAAAGGAGACTATGGGGGGACATGATCCAGGTATATAAGATTCTAACAGGTCGGGATGCTGTTCAGCCAAATGACCATTTCAATATTAATTTAAAATACTAGAACTCGTGGCCATAGTGGAAATTAGCTGGAGAACATTTAAAAATGAATCTGAGGAAGCACTTCAATTCAATTCAATTTTATTTATATAGCGCTTTTAACGACATGCATTGTCACAAAGCACTTTACATTTAACCGGCCAGAACCCCACCAAGCAAGCCTGAGGCGACAGTGGCAAGGAAACTCCCTCTAGCAGGAAGAAACCTTGAGTGGAACCTAGACTCAGAAGGGGACCCCATCCTCCTCTGGGCGACCAAGGAGCATGAAACTGCATTTACATTGACATTCATTAGAGTTCATATAGTTATAAAGTCCCAGTTGGTTTCATGTAGTTATATCCAGGAGTCCAGGTGCGGGTTCACACGGTGTAGTCGGCTCGGTATCAGCTCGAAAAAGAGAAGATGGAGAAGAGTTATTGCCCTACACCTAACCGGCAGGACTAAAGCAACTATGACAGCCTGCCTAAAAGAGTGACCTGGAAGGAAGCACAGGCATGAGGGTTTACAGAGGTTTTGGCGTCAAGCCACCTCCCATCCACAGCTTAAGTGATCGGCGAGAGTGGCAGGACGACAGCACCAATCCCCCCTTTCCCCTTCAATCTCAAATAACTATGAACCTCCAGATTTCCCATTCACCTTAGAAAAGAAGATTTAACTATCCAAAAGACTGGCGAAAGAGGTACATCTTAAGCCTTGACTTAAAAGCAGAGATTGTGTCTGAGTTCCGAACACTAATAGGAAGTTTATTCCATAGCTGTGGTGCTTTATGAGCAAATGCTCTTCCCCCAAAGGTAATGTTCTTTATTCTGGGTACGGATAGAATACCTCCATCTCGTCATCTAAGTGTATGATTCGGAACGCAAATGAGGTCACTCACATACTGCGGTGCAAGACCATTTACAGCTTTATAGGTTAAGAGCAGTGTTTTGTAGTCAACACGAAATCTAACTGGCAGCCAGTGCAGTGAAGATAAAATTGGGGTAATATGATTATATGTTTTAGTTTAACTATTGCTAGTAGCGGTTCAATCAATGCTGGGAGCATCGCTGAATAATTTTGATGGAACAGGGTCTAGCATACAAGTAGATGAATTTGAAGATAAAATTAAGTACATCAGTTCTGACTGGTTAACCAATATTCAATATTCAAAATGTTCTGTTTAATTGAGCATATTTTTGGTCAAAAAGTTTCATAAAGTCGTCACTGGAAAATAACCAGTGGTCTGGTTATTAGTCAGCTTGGACACCATAGTAAATAGGAATCTAGGATTATTTTTGTTTATTTCAATTAGTTCTGATAGATACTAGATGATTTGGCGGCACTAAGAGCCTTTTTGTAGCTACCCATAGCCTCTTTCCATGCTAGTTCGAACACCACTAGTTTAGTATGATGCCACTTACATTCTGTAAGGACATAAAACTTATAGGTCCTGCAGGCCCCAACTCTGATCAGCCTGCATCAGTCTATTTCAGAGCTCCGCTGGCCCAGGCAAGACTGGACTCAACTCGTCAAACCACCCCTTTTAAGGAAGGCAAAGGCCTGCCGGCTCCTGAGAGACTGGATAGGAATAACTGGAGCAGCACAGAAAAAGCAAGACCTTTCACCCCCGGAGTGACCAGAGTTCCACAATCAATCCACAGCAACAACAGCTGTCAGCCTCCAGACACAGACACCTTTTCCACTATAAACAGGATAACTCAGCACACATAGATGTTAGGGACAAATACACGCATGTTTGGTCTCGTTTGAATAGGCATGAGACGAGGAGTATTATACTCTCAGATTTAAGGCAGTATAGCTTTTCCTAAGAGAAATACAGAAACTTCGGCTCAACCCACCAAACTGAGAGAGATTCTCTCATGGTAGAACAAGGGAATTACAACCACCCCCTAAAGTGATCTGATTGGCTGGGGACTTGAGAACCAAGGTCAGCAATGCCCCTAAAATTAACCATTGACCGAAATTAGTCAGTCTTCAGAAACATGCCATCACCTGGTCTGGATACTTAAGGAAGGGCTTCAGAAGTAGTCGGGGAGTCACTCTGTAATCAGAGCTCCCGCAGAGAACTGGGTGAAAGTCTATCTGTAGTCAGATACTTTCCACAGAACTTTGTTCACTCTCAGCTGAGGAATGTGAATACATGATATGAAGACAACTGGATCACAACTGGATCACGGGGGAATCATAAGCAGGGAAGAACACACAGGCAAACAGCAGCAGCAACATTAAAGGCAGGACTGAGAAGCACATTTATACAAGGCTAAGCAGGGAGCAAACTAGAGGCACCTGAAATGAGTAACACAAGGGCAGGAAGGAGAGGTAAAACAAACGCGGAACAGGCATGGCACGTTATACCACACTAGGGAGGAAACGGGAGGTTCAGGAGGGCAGGGTGTGGCAGGGATCCGTTTCAAAATTTAATTTTGGCTTGTACAAACCTTGGTAAAAGCTGCAAAAGATCGATC
The DNA here is from genome assembly GCF_023856365.1 of Brienomyrus brachyistius. NCBI lineage: Eukaryota > Metazoa > Chordata > Actinopteri > Osteoglossiformes > Mormyridae > Brienomyrus > Brienomyrus brachyistius. The sequence continues at coordinate 199,888 of NW_026042515.1, read as the reverse complement.
AACCACTTTCTGAGCTATTGTCTTAACAAACAAAGCATCTGTTGGGGTGGCGGTGTCTGGGGAATACCATGTGTAATACACCTTGTGAAGATTTATATGTAAAACAAAATATTTTTTGATTCTATCACACATATAGAAATTATCCATCCATCCATTTTCCAAACCGCTTATCCTATTGGGTCGCGGGGGGTCCGGAGCCTATCCCAGAATCAATGGGCACGAGGCAGGGAACAACCCAGGATGGGGGGCCAGCCCATCGCAGGGCACACTCACACACCATCCACTCACACACACACACCTACGGGCAATTCAGCAACTCCAATTAGCCCCAGCATGTTTTTGGACTGTGGGGGGAAACCGGAGTACCCAGAGGAAACCCCACAACGACATGGGGAGAACATGCAAACTCCACACACATGTGACCCAGGCGGAGACACGAACCCGGGTCCCAGAGGTGTGAGGCGACAGTGCTAACCACTGCACCACCATGCCGCCCCTTATAGAAATTATTCTAGGTTTAAATAGTAATTTAGCTGAGTAACTAGGCTGAAATTCTAGATAGTTGCAATTTTAAGAATTATTACTATTATTCACAGCTTTTAAGCATGCAGTTGGATGACGGATGGATGGATATTCAGCCACCAGAAATGCCAATTGTTGTTAAGAGGATCAAAGTCTGCAAAGTAGTATGCAGGGTTTAAGGCCAGAACACAGCATACTCTCCGACAGAAAGCATAAAGTTCACTGGGGGAATTTCTGTGGCCACTGCCTGAACAGCATGTGTGGAGAATGTTTATGAGGGTCGAGCCATGCAGAGCTGCTGGCCCTGGCATGTAATGATGAATCACAAATCAGTTAAAAATCGGTGCAAATGCATGAAGATTTAAACCGGCTGATGTGGAAAATGAATCACTATTGTAGGAGTACTTCACAGTACTTTAACAGAAAAACTGGTGTAATATTACATTTGATTTCACAATGTGAGTTTGACGTCAGATGTCACTGCGTATCACGTCGACATCGTACGTCAGTTTTTGGTTTTGAGCGAACGCGAGATGATGAATGAATTTGAAACTGAGGACGGCACAGTGGTTAGTGCTGGCTTCGGTCCAGGGCCCTTTCTGTGTGGAGTTCGCATGCTCTCCCCGTTTTCGCCGGGGACTCCAGGTTCCTCCCACGGTCCAAAAGCATGCAGGATAGGTTGACTGGTGAGTCTAAATTGGCCCTGTAGTTGTGTGAGTGTGTGCGACCTGCGGTGTGTAGGTGACTGCCTGGGCTTGGTTCCTGTCTGCGCCCCTTGTTCCCGGGATAGGCTCCGGTCTCCCCCGCGATCCCAGTTGGGATTAAGTGGTTTCAGAAAATGGATGGATGGACGCACCGCCCGATCTTCAATTGGCGGTGTGGCAGCATATTAGCTTTCCGGTAATCACAAACGAGGAGGAAACAGCGAGAAAAGCACAGACAAGACATAAACTGCATGCAAACATTGTAATAGACTGATAACATACACAAACAGGTCCACTGGCACCACCGTGAGCTGAGTGAAGATTATTAAAAGGGCAAAGCACGCTAAAAAGCTGCACATGCAAACCTTAGCTTATTTATTTGATTTATTTTTTTTTATTTACTTATTTTGATTTGGGATTTTTTTCAACAGTATTTTATTCAAATTCAGTTGCACTGTTCACAACAGTGTCAACAGTTCAGAAAGATAAATATAAGAATATTTTTGAATATATTTGTCTGCAGCTCATTCTGCAAAAAATGAGAAAATTGTATCGTGAACTCAGAATCGTGAATCGTATCAAATGGTGAGTTGAATGTATCGTTACATCCCTAGTTCTTACAGTAGTACTATGGTATGGTGGAGCCACATGACAGGAAGGCAGTACATTGCGAAGTCTGTTAAGAACATCATTCGCACTGAACTGCCCTCCATTGACCAGCTGTACTTTAACTGCCACAGTAACAAGGTTCAGTCTATAATCCAGGACTCTGACCACCATCCACAAACACTGACTAGCAGATTCATGAACAGCTTCATTCGCCAAACAATTCAAACCTGCAGCTTTTGCATCCCCTGTAACAGTCATTTCCACGGCAGCTGCACTGTACAGCTGTTACTGCACTTTATCCACCACTGACCACGTATCATCCAGTTTTGTCCTGCTTTGTATCGCACTGTTTCTGCACCATGTTGTCTTGTACTCCCTTGTGTTGTTATGCACCATCTGTGTTGTTCTGAGCAGTGCCATGATGCAATATTACAAAAAGATCTTGAGGAAATGCAGAGTTCTGGAGGAGATTCTCACAGATCATGGCATGTGTTTATACTGAAGAAACTGTACAAATTGCTAGACATAAAACACAGGACTGGCAACTGTGGTACGTTTTAACACCTTGATAAAAAACTTAAAATCCATAGTAAGTAGGACAACCTCATAGAACCTTTACTAGTCATTGTTCAGAAGATTAACACGGATTAAAAACCATTACTATGAAAGCACGCTAATCAGTTAAGTTGATTATGTGGAGAGAGAGAAAAAAAACTGTCTTTGAAAAAGATCAACCATAGAACGAAGCTGCAGCATTGACACCCCCTAGTGGTGATTTGAAGATAGTTCTGTCTGTAGCAGCTAAGCAGTAGATTTGGCGTCAGGTGCCATGACAAACTCAGTGCTGCTCGGTTTGAACGGCAGAAGCACAAAAATAAAGGGGGCATCTACTGCACGCCCCCCACCCTTGAAAATGGTACAAATTATCATGCAACAGTTTTCTTAAGTAAGTCTTTTTGGGCGTCTGCAGAAACCTCCACGATGCGATTGCCCTGATTAAGAAGTGCGCAGCGGATACAATTTGGGATGCATCGTTCATCCGATTTATTAATATATAATTATTAGTATGTCTATATTATTTTAGAAACGTTACTTGACGAATATTTTTCATTGAGATTGATTCCCCGTTTAAAATTTTGGTGACACTTCATATTTTTTAAGAGAGACAGACAATTTGACGCATGCAATTTGCAGAAATATGTTGTGCCGCTATAAAGTACACAGGCAGCATGACAAACATAAGTACTCACTGAAGCCACGACATACGCCCGGCTGGCCCCAGCGGTACCCCTAAGAAGAAGGCTTTTTTCACAACCCACGACCATCACGAGGGCAAAAAAAACTGAATAGCCTAGAATTTAGTTAATTACAAGGCACATATTTATTGGAGCAAGAGCTCTAACATAAAACTACCTTGTAATTATAAAGTATTATGGCTGTGAACAATGTACAAACAGGCACAGAAAGTAAAATACTCCAAAAATGCAAAGAACCTAAATATTTTTGTTTCCACCGATTCACTCTTGATGTGTTAGGAGTCACAGTTCAGTAGCCTATTCTTCAGTATCTGCATTTAAGACCACCAACTGCTCTTTCTCCTCCTTCGCTCGTCGGCTCAGAGTATTGGACTTGGTAAGTAATGTTGCCCTTTTGGTTCCAGCAGCACTCTCTGCTTCCTCTGCCATGTGCTCAGCATCCTTTTGTAAACTCTCACATACACTTTCCAGTGAGACTCTCTTCCTCTTGAGTTCCTCAAGTTTTCTTTTTTGCTTTTCGCTCATCTTTCACCTTTGGTCAGAGGCGCTTTGGTTGCTCCCCCACACACTCTGACATGGTCGCATATAAGCCTCTGTGCAACAACTGTTTCCTCTGATAAGTTGCAGGTCTCCACCTCTATTCGTTCCACTTCGGCTTGCCCATAGGACAGCAGCAGCAAGTTCTTGCAGAACATCCAGAGGTCAGGATAAGGCCCACTAACTTTTTGATGTAAAAAGACATCAACTTTGGATGGTGCTGAAGGAATGAAGGATATAAAATCCAAGCCTTTTGCCTCATTGTGCAGGTGATTATCAGACTGCTGGGATATTGCATCACCTGTAATTACATTAATTACAGTAGATTAGATGCAGATCAACAATGTCAATACACAGAATCACATGTAGAATAGGAAAGTGATTTATAACCCAATTTTCCTATGATACCATAAATGTGCAATCATTTTAATTTAATCTTGAGATATCTCTAGGCTCATCAAAGAAAATATAACTGGGCTGATGCTTCTTTTCAAACACCAAGAGTCGGTCTTCTAAATACTGCTAAAATCTACGTGTTAACACTATTCAGTTCAGGGACGGATTATGGGTTTTGTGGGCCCCTGGGTAAAACGTTCGCGAGGCCCCCCCCCACCACCACCACCTGCACCACCACCACAACCACCACAAGTCAAGGGCCCTTGGCAGCCAAACACCCTCCCTATAGGGTCAGGGGACCTTGTAGGCAGAGGATCAAAGAATGTAGGCCCTCTAAAATAGACAAACGAAAATACATTGCTGATAAGCGTTGCAAATTGTTTTGGGCTTGGGGCCCACGGGCCCCCTGCACCCCAAGGGCCCCTGGGCAGCGGCCCCGCTAACCCGGTTTGTAATCCGTCCCTGATTCAGTTAGATGTGAAAAAAGAAAAGCATAATTTAAAAATAATATTCTGAACTATCCTATTCTTATCCTATGATTTACCAGCAGATATCCTGCCTGCCAACCGATTCTCCTGCGCAAACTTCTGCATGAGATTTCTCCTTTTCTGCTGGCAGTTATCTGGCTGGTGTGCATTTTGTTTGGGTCCAAGCACGTCATCTCATGTACAATCGAGTACTTCAGAGGGCATTTATCCAAGGCCTTTTTGCACATTTTTGAGAGCACAATCTGGCAATTTTTTTTAATCTGAAGGACACCAAGGTCACTTCCACTGCCTTTGGCTCCTGACTGTCTCTGACAAAAAGATGGTTTGTCAAATTTCCAGAATCTTTCTGCACACTCAGCCCAAGGTTAACACTACCTCAGCTGTACATATCAAACCAGCTCAAACTCCATGTTATTCACATATTTTTTACTTCACAATTGTTTGATACATTTGTATGTAAAGATACCAGTGAATTCACAGAAGTCCCACCTTGATGACAGCCATTCCTATATCCACCTCCTTTGGACTGAGCCAGAGTTTTTGCCTGTACAACAGCTGTACATGTTGCTACACAACACTTAAACATTCTATTTCCTCAATGAACTATTTTTTTTGCAGCAAAAGCCATGAAGCAGCAATAAAATCTTTAAAATATGCTTACCAATAAATATGGTTCTCCCATTTAAACACATGTAAAGATAAACCATGGATATTTAAAAATCATGGGTTCGTTAATGAGTTTAAATGTTATTGAATGGCTTACCTTAAACTTCTCCAGTAAGTCTTCAGCGGTGGAGTGGCTCATGTACTGTGATCCCAGAACCAGGACTGCACTCGAGAGCCATTCTCATAATTCACCCAATACCTGACATGCACATCCAGTTGTTTTCTTTTGATGGTCCTGTTCATACTTACGTCAAACATGACAACGAAGCTCCCTTTTAATATATGGAGCGAGTCCAAATCGCGCAAGAAAAGCGGTTTTATCTTTACCACAAGTGACCCTGCGAGTCAGGGAACATCACCCTGGAGACGGTGTGAATGTCATCATTGGACGTATAGGAGTGATGTCGGCAAACCGTTTGCAAAGCCCATAGCACTTCTGCTTTCAGTGTGGGTTGAGGAGGATGTACTGAAGGCATTATTTGTCATGGGATCCGGAGACACTGCCAAAACGGGTGTAGGCCTATCTTTAGAGGTTGTACTTATCTCCACTGAATAAACATAAATCTGGGCTTATTCTATACTGAACAAAAATATAAACGCAACACTCTTGTTTCTGCTCCCATTTTTCATGAGATGGACTTAAAGACCTACAATTCATTCCAGATACACAATATTACCATTTCTCTCAAACATTTCTCACAAATCAGTCTAAATGTGTGATAGTGAGCACTTCTGCTTTGCTGAGATAATCCATCCCACCTCACAGGTGTGCCACATCAAGATGCTGATCTGACATCATGGGTAGTGCACAGGTGTACCTTATACTGCCCACAATAAAAGGCCACCCTGGAATGTGCAGTTTTTTGCTTTATTGGGGGTCTGGGGACTCAGAACCGGTCAGTATCTGGTGTGACCACCATTTGCCTCATGCAATGCAACACATCTTCTTCGCATAGAGTTTATCAGATTGTCAATTGTGGCCTGTGGAATGTTGGTCCACTCCTCTTCAATGGCTGTGCGAAGTTGTTGGATATTAGTGGGAACTGGTACACGCTGTCGTATACGCCGGTCAAGCACATCCCAAACAAGAGCAGCTGACCTGAGAAATAAGAAATAAGCTAAGCTGGAAACCTGGACCCTCCGACCAAGAATGCGTGAAGTACCCTCAGAAGGTCTACTAGAAGATGTACGTAGAAGACTACTACAGATCAGCTGATCTACACCACAGCAACAGTGATCCTTGAGCTGGAGCCGGACCGTCTTTGAAGACTCCGTAAATCTCCGTATAATAATATATATCTACGGGAACGAGAAAGGAGAAAGCAGAGAACAAGAACAAGATTTGTAAATGTAAGATTTGAAGGACCCCCGGCATGAAAAATAGAATAGTTCTCGTCATTAGTGAACATGTGTCTCGTCATTGTGTATCATGGACAGTAAGAGGGGGATCAATAGAGTGTTGTTATTATAACGTCTAAAAAGTCTGTCGATAAATCAATAAGAAAATAAATGAAGTCGTTTTCGCGAACACGCGAACAGGGGCCGGACCGACTGTAGGGGGCGTGGCCAGAGACAGCCATAGCTGTCAAGTCTCCCGTTTTGGCCGGGAAACTACCGTATTTTACTTCTCTTTCCCGCCGTCCTCCCGTATTAGTATTTTCCTGTAAATCTCCCTTATATTATATAGTTGCTGGATAGTGTAGTGGTAAGATCGCCGCCTTTCACACGGGAGACCGGGGTTCGAATCCCGGTTGTGGCCAAAAATATATTTTATATATATTTATATTTATATTTATATTATATTTTATATAATTTATATTATTTTATATTTCCTGTCTTAAAATGTAAGGGATACTGGAGCCTGGTTGCGGTGGTGGGATGGCTCACGGCGGGTGCCGGAAAATTTCCTTTATTTTCAAATCCAAACCTTGACAGGTATGCTGCTGTTCCAAATCATGGGTGCATGTTACAAGTGCGGAACATATTTTAACTTAGTACTAACTTAGCATCATATTTGATCTGATTCGACTGAATATCCCAGGTTTCCATCTCTCATGCATCTGGTGTGACGGGAACGAGAAAGGAGAAAGCAGAGAACAAGAACAAGATTTGTAAATGGGACCCCCGGCATGAAAAATAGAATAGTTCTCGTCATTAGTGAACATGTGTCTCGTCATTGTGTATCATGGACAGTAAGAGGGGGATCAATAGAGTGTTGTTATTATAACGTCTAAAAAGTCTGTCGATAAATCAATAAGAAAATAAATGAAGTCGTTTTCGCGAACACGCGAACAGGGGCCGGACCGACTGTAGGGGGCGTGGCCAGAGACAGCCTGCTGACCATAGCTGTCAAGTCTTACTTACTTCTCTTTCCCGCCGTCCTCCCGTATTAGTATTTTCCCGTAAATCTCCCTTATATTATATAGTTGCTGGATAGTGTAGTGGTAAGATCGCCGCCTTTCACACGGGAGACCGGGGTTCGAATCCCGGTTGTGGCCAAAAATATATTTTATATATTTTATATATTTATATTATTTTATATATTTATATTATTTTATATTTCCTGTCTTAAAATGTAAGGGATACTGGAGCCTGGTTGCGGATGGCTCACGGCGGGTGCCGGAAAATTTCCTTTATTTTCAAATCCAAACCTTGACAGGTATGCTGCTGTTCCAAATCATGGGTGCATGTTACAAGTGCGGAACATATTTTAACTTAGTACTAACTTAGCATCATATTTGATCTGATTCGACTGAATATCCCAGGTTTCCATCTCTCATGCATCTGGTGTGACGTGTTTTCAGACTCTCAGGCTGGCGCAAAGAAATCTTACGGGAATTGAACGTCTCACTCCGGCCAGCTGACCAAAGTTCGGTAACCTTGGTATTGTGTGTAGGAGATTCGCTATAACTATAATTTCGTTCTCCATTTACATGCCCGTAGTGTCTTTAAGTGTTATGTAGTTTTGCCTGAAACGCAAAAATAAAACAAAGCAATTAAAGCCGATCAGTGGCTCAAATTGTGCTGTAGCGATTGAAGAACTTTTGTCGGAAGTTGGATTCGAACTTGGGATGCCTTACTTGGGAGAACAGAATACCAGAATAGAGTAGGTTAAGTCCAGCCTTGGCTTCCAAGCTGACGTTTTTCTACATATGTGCTTGTGTATCATGGACAGTAAGAGGGGGCAGGCAAGGAGAGAATTTCTCTCTTTGGGGATCAATAGAGTGTTGTTATTATAACGTCTAAAAAGTATGATGGTCTGTCGATAAATCAATAAGAAAATAAATGAAGTCGTTTTCGCGAACACGCCGAATTATAACTATAATTTCGTTCTCCATTTACATGCCCGTAGTGTCTTTAACCGGCTGCACAAACTGGATCCGCCTCCATTACGACACAACTTTGCCCTTATTGGCTTAAGAATTTAGTCACATACATGACGTATATCTGCTATTTCTCCCGAGAAGCAGGTAAAGCAGTGGTAACTGCTTTGTAGTTAATTTACCTGGTAAAATTAAGTTTAAATAAATGATATAAATACTGTAATAGTACTCGTGAGCTTTGTTTATTTGTTATTAGTTATTGTAATGTTGCGCTGCTTTATTTGTTTAATCGTCTAGTCTGTGGAGACATTCAAGTTAATCAAATAAGAATTGCACTGTACACTGTACATGACCATAAAAACTTTGTATCCTTGAAATAAATGTTTTTGATCTTTTCCTTGGCAGTTATCTTTTTACACAGGGCCTCTATGTACACGATAGTTTTTTTTTTCACGACTAACAGTATGGATCAGGAGTTGGTTATTGTAAAAGAAGTAATGTGCATGCAGGTGATATTTGTATAGATTTATCCACACCCTTGTAGCAGTGCTGCCATTGCAGTCAGATCTCGCAAACTAGGAGTATTAGTTGTCTTTATTTCTCTTTATTTCTTGACGCCAACCCTCTCCATTAATCCGGGCTTGGGACTGGCACCTACCTGAGCTGGCTTGCTCCCTTAAGTGGCTGGGTTAGGCTAAACTATATATATATATTTACCAAGACTACAATAAAACATCTCGAAATGTGTAGTCTAGCAAAACGCAGTTTAAAGAAGGTAGCCTACCTGGCGAAATTGCAAACAAATTAAGGGCGTTAGGCAGCCTTTAGATCCTACCCATCATGCACTGCAGTTTTTTGCTAATTCCTCAAATGGAAAACTGTCCATCCATCCATCCATTTTCCAAACCGCTTATCCTACTGGATCGCGGGGGGTCTGGAGCCTATCCCGGAAGCAATGGGCACGAGACAGGGAACAACTCAGGATGGCGGGCCAGCCCATCGCAGGGCACACTCACACACTATTCACTCACGCATACACTCCTATGGGCAATTTAGCAACTCCAATTAGCCTCAGCATGTTTTTGGACTGTGGGGGAAACCAGAGTACCCGGAGGAAACCCCACGATGACATGGGTAGAACATGCAAACTCCACACACATGTGACCCAGGTGGAGACTCGAACCCGGGCCCTAGAGGTGTGAGGCAACAGTGCTAACCACTGCACCACCATGCTGCCCCCTAAATGGAAAACCATTAAATACAAAAGGAAAACAAAAGTGCTGTAAGACTGTATACTTATGTGTATGTTAGTAAAGGCTGTAGCTGACACAACGGACCCCACTAATTAGAAAGGGGTAATTGTACACATGTGGCATCCAGTATGTTCTTCTATAACAGTTTTTAAAAAAAAAAAAAAACTCACATTACACAAATTGGCACTATCAAAACGAGGATTATGGGGAAAATGGGGACTGTGATGGAGATTACATACACGTAGGCATGGTATTTAGTTTTTTTTAATCTGGTCACCTTCCAGAGTAATTGTAAACTAAAACCATCTTCACCCTATTTGATTCTTTATAAATGGACAATCAGTCGTGCAGTAAATGGGGGTATAGAGAGACACAGAGCTTGTCTAACAAGAAACCCTGGGAAGCTAACATTAATAGGGTGGGTATGGATAGCAAAACCATTGATACAGATTACAGATTTATATCTCACCTGAACCCTGGCGGGCTCCGTGCCAATAGGGGTTGGGATTAGGGTTAGTTAACTTAAGTAGTAATATTGATGTGTATATTCTCCTATTCTCCAGTCAGTGAATCGTGAAACGTAATGTTAATATGTTTCTATACCTATATGTTCTGCTTAAAAACCCATAAAGGCAAGCACAGTGTTTAGACATTCTGTTACTTAGACTAGTAAACACTAAGATCCTTCAGCTTTCAATTAACCTGACACAACAGTCTAAACAACAAATGTGTGCCATGTCATTTGTCATCTTTACATCTTGTATCCTTTATATGGTAATTGGATTTTCAAGGTGGAATTGCAGGTCGATCATTTTAAGGATCTAGATGTAAACCTCCCTGGTGTTGCTTTAATATTTTTTTTGCACAATTTGCTTCACACACTTCCTCCAGCAGAGAAGCTTACAATACTACACCCCACCAAATGACTGGATGATGCCTTTTTATTTAAGGTCTGGCTGTGAGCCTCGATTACCGATACACTATCTTCAGGCTCCTGCCGGGATCAGTCAGTATGGTGGACCTTTGGAGGAATGGGTACAAAACCATCAGGAAAGTTTGCAGGTGCTTCAAGAGTATGTGAAGGCTTAGTTGGAGGAACAAGCCACACCACGAAATCGGAAACACAATGAGTTGGTTAATGATTAGGGGTTTGATGAAGGTCAGCTGGTGTGTTTGCGGAACCATGTTCGAGGTAAAATACAGGATCATTGGGATGCCTGTTTGTATATGGTAGTTCGGTGTCCCCAAGATCAGGGTGCAGTTTACTCTGCAACTCCAATGGAGGGGGACGGGGTTGTCCGTCAAGTTCACCGAACAGAGTTGCGTCCAGTACCACAGGGGGTTGTTATGTCAGGGGAAGATGTTCTGGTAATGTCTCCTGAGTCTGGGTTGCCCACAGGGGCAACAGAAATGGAATCGGATGAGGACTCTGTGGTTTTACGGGGACAGGGCTGGTGGGAGGGGTCGCAATAGAGCATCCACAAGTAGGCCTCGTATAATGGAGGAGGTTATGTCCCCCCCGAGGTGTAGAGACCAGTTAAACGTTCGGTGAGGTCCACCACTGGTCATCATACCAACCCTTATAAGTTACCACGGTCAGTGAATGATCGTTCGGTTGGGGAGGAAGACCAGTGGTTTGGGGATAGAATTCTTAGCTGTGATCGTTGGGTCATCAATTTCATTTTGGGGGATGGATTGTAGCCAGGCAATTATAGGCAGGTATAGGAACTGCAGTTCGGACTGGAGGCATAGCCGGGGCGAGATGGCTGTGCATGTTCCGATGGTAGGGCATATTGGCAAAGGAGCAGGCACGGGAAAGACAGGCAGGGTCCTGATAGATTTGGTGGAGCATCGGCGGGCATATTGAATTTGCAGTGTAGCAGCCTTTCTGTTTGCTTGTTTCAGGGGTGAACAATCTTATCCGCAAAGGGCCGGTGTGTATGCAGGTTTTCGCTGCAACTCCCTAATTAGATTTCTAATTAGAGGACTGATTAGCTGAAGAGTCCTCATACCTGGTTTTGAAGAGCTGACCTAAAGGTTACCCCAAAAACCTGTTTTTTTTTTTGTTTGAATGGGGCAGTGAGTCATGGGGTAAACTACTGTTCTTTAGGGGTTTTCAAGGTGGAATTACGGGTCGATAATTTTAAGGATCAGGTTGTAAACCTCCCTGGTGTTGCTTTAATATGTTTTATCTGAGGTTGTATCGTGTATTATCAAGCCAGCCGGCTTAGTGGCCTCGGGAGCGGGGTTTAGTGGGAGCAGCTGGCTAGTTTTATTTTCTTTTTTGTTTGTGTCTTTTTCTTTGTTGTATGTATATTTTGGGTTCATTATTAGGCAGGCTGGGCCTTTTGGCACCTGTAGTCTGGGTGCTGGATTGCCCATAGGGGTCTTTTTTATTGCTGTGATTTGCTGTGTCATTCACTAGTGTGATTTGTGCTGGATGTGTTTTTAAGGTTGTGCTGTGGCGTGTACCTGAGCAAACTTTGGGCAACCTGTTCTCTTGTTGGCTTTATTGACAAAGGGTGGATTAGTCTAATTACGGCCTGCTACAAATAGCTGCATATAACGTATAAAAAAAATCACCTTATGGGTGCTCCGTAGGGTAGCAAGATCTTGAGTTTTTTTTACAGTACTCGGGTACGTTTTAAAATTTTCGACCAATCAGCAAACATTATTCTGACAGCATAGCTGGGAAACCAATGAAAAGTGAGTGCAACGTTCTAGAACTTGACTTCGGGTTGACGCTCCCTATAAAAGAGCTGGGTACTGCTTCAAGGCGTTCAGTTGGCGCTACCTCCTGATAGAGTAGCACTGTACGGCTCTTGTTCCGTAAAACAACATCAAAAGGATGAAAAAAAAAACAATATTTAAAGAAGACGAAAAAAATCAATTTTTAAAGAAGACGAAAAAAACATCGTCTAAAAAAATAAGCCAAAAAAATAATATCCGAAGAAGGAAAAACATGCAAAGTAAAAAAAAACAAACAAAAATAAAAAACAATATCCAAAGAAGAAGGAAAAAAACATCCAAAGGGAGAAAAGAAGAACTGAAGGGCCAACGAGGTAGGAGGAAATACAAATTTCGTTTCAGCACCGTTGGAGTGCCAAGCCGTGAAAAGCATTTGGCCAGAAGACAAGGTAAGTGTTGTATCTGTTATTTTAAAACAGCGCTTTTCAAAATGCTGCTTTATAATCGTTTGAGATCGTTAGCCAGTGTGACAGCTGAAGGCTTTTTGAGTTTACCAACATAAAGTTTTATTTCTGTATTAGGACATTGTCAGGAACAATGATGTGTTCATCGCTATGATGTGGTCAAAAAGCGATGCATTGAATCTTAGAAACATTTGTGATTTTTCAAACGATGCTTTTCCTTTTATTTAATCAGTAAAATTTCCATCGGTTTTATATAGTGCCCCTTGAAATATGTCTTTAGCTCATTTTCCGGGCATTTTACTAGAATGCATCCTGAGAAATACACAAGCTCTGCTGCATTTCCGTGCCTCGATGTTTAGTGCCGAGTATAATTGTTGCAGTTGCCTTTTATATATTCCATGAGACCTGTTGGTACCAAGAGAAGTGTGAGACTGTCAGGGTGAATTTATCATACAATCGCACGCATAAATACCTGAGGGTTGCCAGTCCTTTTGCGTTGTTACAGGAGGACTAGAGCTGACGAGTGTGTTTCTACACACTATCAAGGGCATTGTAGTACAGTTTTCTCAGGTGGGAGAATGCTGCCGATCTCCTATTTGACAATACAGCCCTTGATATATTAGAATATTACAGAACTAGAAGCCTTTTGCAAGGAAGAATGTGAGAAAATCCCAAGTACAAGAACTGAAAGCCTTTCAGCTGGCTATAAGAAGCGCTTGTAAGCTGTGATATCTGGCAGAGGAGGTGTTACTAAGTACTGATTACGTAGGGTGCCCAAACTTTTGCAGAGTGCCATAATAATGTTTTTATTTTGTAATTTTGTTCAATTTATGGCATAAAAAGTAACTATTCATCAATGTTTGCTGAAAATATTGTGTATTTTTCCCCCAGTTCCTAAAGAGACTGTATTAACTGATATTGTTGCTTTTGTAATTGAAAAGATGTTATTTGTCAAGGGGTGCCAAACCTTTGCATAAGACTGTACACAGTGTGTGTATGTGTTTATGTGAGTGTGTGTCTGTGTGTGTGTGTGTGTGTGTGTATATATATATATGTGTGTGTGTGTATATATTTCTGTATATGCATGTGTATATATATATTTATATATAGTTCACACACATTCAAACTTATTTGAATACACATTCAAAATTATTTTTATTATTATTATTTTCGTTTTTTTTTTTTTTTTGTGTTTTAAAATTTTTTATTTTTGCAATGGAAATAAAAATAAAGCAGTCCTCCGTAGAGGAGGGGTGGTGGAGGGAATATATATATATATATACATATATATAAAATAATTGTCACACAACTGGGGTGACATGCCTATCCTGCTCACCCAATTTTAGTGCACTTTAGTTATGCATAATGACCTTCTAGTCTCGATACACCCATATATATATATGTATATATATATATAGTTTTTTTTGTTTTTTTTTTTGCAATAGACAATAAAAATAACGCAGTTCTCCATAAAGGAGGGATGGTGGATGGAATATATATATACATATATATAAAATAATTGTCACACAACCTGGGTGACATGCCTTGCCTGCTCACCCAGTTTTAGTGCACCTTAGTTATTCATAATGACCATCTAGTCTCGATACACCCATAAATATATATGTATATATATATAGTTTTTTTTGTTTTTTTTTTGCAATAGACAATAAAAATAACGCAGTTCTCCATAAAGGAGGGATGGTGGATGGAATATATATATACATATATATAAAATAATTGTCACACAACTTGGGTGACATGCCTTGCCTGCTCACCCAATTTTAGTGCAACTTAGTTATCCATAATGACCAACTAGTCTCGATACACCCATATATATATATATATATGTACATATATATATAGTTTTTTTATTAGCAATAGAAAAGAAAAATAACGCAGTTCTCCGTAAAGGAGGGATGGTGGATGGAATATATATATATATATATATACATTTATATAAAATAATTGTCACACAACCTGGGTGACATGCCTTGCCTGCTCACCCAATTTTAGTGCACTTTAGTTATCCATAATGACCATCTAGTCTCGATACACCCATGAATATATATGTATATATATATATATATATATATATATATATATATATATATATATATATATATATATATAGTTTTTCTGTTTTTTTTTTGCAATAGACAATAAAAATAACGCAGTTCTCCGTAAAGGAGGGATGGTGGATGGAATATGTATATGCATATATATAAAATAATTGTCACACAACCTGGGTGACATGCCTTGCCTGCTCACCCAATTTTAGTGCACCTTAGTTATCCATACTGACCATCTAGTCTCGACACACCCATATATATATATATATATATATATATATATATATATATATATATATATATGTATATATATAGATATTTTTTCTTTTTCTTGTGTTTTTTTTTCGCAATGGATATTAAAAATAAAGCAGTCCTCCGTAAAGGAGGGGTGGTGGAGGGAATATATATATACATATATATATAAAATAATTGTCACACAACCTGGGTGACATGCCTTGCCTGCTCACCCAATTTTAGTGCAACTTAGTTATCCATAATGACCAACTAGTCTCGATACACCCATATATATATATATATATGTACATATATATAGTTTTTTTATTAGCAATAGAAAAGAAAAATAACGCAGTTCTCCGTAAAGGAGGGATGGTGGATGGAATATATATATATATATATATATATATATATATATATATATATATATATATATATATATATATATATATATACATTTATATAAAATAATTGTCACACAACCTGGGTGACATGCCTTGCCTGCTCACCCAATTTTAGTGCACTTTAGTTATCCATACTGATCATCTAGTCTCGACACACCCATATATATATATATATATATATATATATATATATATATATATATATGTATATATATATAGATATTTTTTCTTTTTCTTGTGTTTTTTTTCCGCAATGGATATTAAAAATAAAGCAGTCCTCCGTAAAGGAGGGGTGGTGGAGGGAATATATATATACATATATATATAAAATAATTGTCACACAACCTGGGTGACATGCCTTGCCTGCTCACCCAATTTTAGTGCAACTTAGTTATCCATAATGACCAACTAGTCTCGATACACCCATATATATATATATATATGTACATATATATAGTTTTTTTATTAGCAATAGAAAAGAAAAATAACGCAGTTCTCCGTAAAGGAGGGATGGTGGATGGAATATATATATATATATATATATATATATATATATATATATATATATATATATATACATTTATATAAAATAATTGTCACACAACCTGGGTGACATGCCTTGCCTGCTCACCCAATTTTAGTGCACTTTAGTTATCCATACTGACCATCTAGTCTCGACACACCCATATATATATATATATATATATATATATATATATATATATATATATATGTATATATATATAGATATTTTTTCTTTTTCTTGTGTTTTTTTTCCGCAATGGATATTAAAAATAAAGCAGTCCTCCGTAAAGGAGGGATGGTGGATGGAATATATATATAAAATAATTGTCACACAACCGGGGTGACATGCCTTGCCTGCTCACCCAATTTTAGTGCACCTTAGTTATTCATAATGACCATCTAGTCTCGATACACCCATAAATATATATGTATATATATATAGTTTTTTTATTAGCAATAGAAAAGAAAAATAACGCAGTTCTCCATAAAGGAGGGATGGTGGATGGAATATGTATATGCATATATATAAAATAATTGTCACACAACCTGGGTGACATGCCTTGCCTGCTCACCCAATTTTAGTGCACCTCAGTTATCCATACTGACCATCTAGTCTCGACACACCCATATATATATATATATATATATATATATATATATATATGTATATATATATAGATATTTTTTCTTTTTCTTGTGTTTTTTTTTCGCAATGGATATTAAAAATAAAGCAGTCCTCCGTAAAGGAGGGGTGGTGGAGGGAATATATATATACATTTATATAAAATAATTGTCACACAACTGGGGTGACATGCCTTGCCTGCTCACCCAATTT
Source organism: Brienomyrus brachyistius (assembly GCF_023856365.1). Classification (NCBI taxonomy): domain Eukaryota; kingdom Metazoa; phylum Chordata; class Actinopteri; order Osteoglossiformes; family Mormyridae; genus Brienomyrus; species Brienomyrus brachyistius. Next base: position 182,915 of record NW_026042515.1, on the reverse strand, counting down.
TAGTGCACCTTAGTTATCCATAATGACCAACTAGTCTCGATACACCCATAAATATATATGTGTATATATATATATATATATAGTTTTTTTGTGTTTTTTTTTGCAATAGACAATAAAAATAACGCAGTTCTCCATAAAGGAGGGATAGTGGATGGAATATATATATACATATATATAAAATAATTGTCACACAACCTGGGTGACATGCCTTGCCTGCTCACCCAATTTTAGTGCACCTTAGTTATCCATACTGACCATCTAGTCTCGATACACCCATATATATATATATATATATATATGTACATATATATAGTTTTTTTATTAGCAATAGAAAAGAAAAATAACGCAGTTCTCCGTAAAGGAGGGATGGTGGATGGAATATATACATACATATATGTAAAATAATTGTCACACAACCTGGGTGACATGCCTTGCCTGCTCACCCAATTTTAGTGCAACTTAGTTATCCATAATGACCAACTAGTCTCGATACACCCATAAATATATATGTATATATATATATATATATATATAGTTTTTTTATTTTTTTCGTAATGGACAATAAAAATAACGCAGTTCTCCGTAAAGGAGGGATGGTGGATGGAATATATATATACATATATACATTTATATAAAATAATTGTCACACAACCTGGGTGACATGCCTTGCCTGCTCACCCAGTTTTAGTGCACCTTAGTTATCCATACTGACCATCTAGTCTCGATACACCCATAAATATATATACTGAACAAAAATATAAACGCAACACTCTTGTTTCTGCTCCCATTTTTCATGAGATGGACTTAAAGACCTACAATTCATTCCAGATACACAATATTACCATTTCTCTCAAACATTTCTCACAAATCAGTCTAAATGTGTGATAGTGAGCACTTCTGCTTTGCTGAGATAATCCATCCCACCTCACAGGTGTGCCACATCAAGATGCTGATCTGACATCATGGGTAGTGCACAGGTGTACCTTATACTGCCCACAATAAAAGGCCACCCTGGAATGTGCAGTTTTTTGCTTTATTGGGGGTCTGGGGACTCAGAACCGGTCAGTATCTGGTGTGACCACCATTTGCCTCATACAATGCAACACATCTTCTTCGCATAGAGTTTATCAGATTGTCAATTGTGGCCTGTGGAATGTTGGTCCACTCCTCTTCAATGGCTGTGCGAAGTTGTTGGATATTAGTGGGAACTGGTACACGCTGTCGTATACGCCGGTCAAGCACATCCCAAACATGCTCAACGGGTGACATGTCCGGTGAGTATGCTGGCCATGCAAGAACTGGGACATTTTCAGCTTCCAAGAACTGTGTACAGATCCTTGCAACATGGGGCCGTGCATCATCTGTCTGAGTGGCTGGTCTCAGACGATCTTGGAGGTGAACCTGCTGGATGTGGAGGTCCTGGGCTGGTGTGGTTACACGTGGTCTGCGGTTGTGAGGCCGGTTGGATGTACTGCCATATTCTCTGAAACGCCTTTGGAGACGGCTTATGGTTGAGAAATGAACATTCAATGCACGAGCAACAGATCTGGTTGACATTCCTGCTGTCAGCATGCCAATTGCACGCTCCCTCAATGCTTGTGGCATCTGTGGCATTTTGCTGTGAGACAAAACTGCACATTCCAGGGTGGCCTTTTATTGTGGGCAGTATAAGGTACACCTGTGCACTACCCATGATGTCAGATCAGCATCTTGATGTGGCACACCTGTGAGGTGGGATGGATTATCTCAGCAAAGCAGAAGTGCTCACTATCACACATTTAGACTGATTTGTGAGAAATGTTTGAGAGAAATGGTAATATTGTGTATCTGGAATGAATTGTAGATCTTTAAGTCCATCTCATGAAAAATGGGAGCAAAAACAAAAGTGTTGCGTTTATATTTTTGTTCAGTGTATGTATATGTATACATATAGTTTTTTTTGTGTTTGTGAAAACGGGTCTTTAATCGGGGAAACGGAGCGGGTAGAGCAGGACGGAACGCAGGCATTGACAAACTACAATGACGGACAGGGCAAACAGGTAAGACCAGGACTTAAAATAGGTCATGACTAATCAAAGTAATCGGGCAAAGCAGGAGACGATCAGGGAAGCACACGTGGGTAATCAGGGGGCGTGGCACACACGAGGAGCGGACAAGCCGGGCATATATGTATATCTATATAAAACCTCATTAATGAGGGACAGGGAACAGAACGGACAGACAGAACTGGCACAGGGGAAGGAGCCAGGACAAGACTTGACATAAGACAGGAAAGGCAGAGAAACAGATCAGAAAGGGGGACACGGAGGGAACAGGCAGGACAAAAGGACCGGGAGTGAACGAAGGGAACATCGGGGAAAGAGGAGCAGAAGCCAGAGGGACGAGGGACAAAGAGAGGAGGGACAGAGACAGGAGGAACAAAGCGAGGGGGAGCAGAGGCAGGAGGGACAAAGACGGGAGGCCAGGGAGAGAAGGAGGGGGAACCAAGAGGAGCCCGAGGGAGACCCAGCGGGCGACGGGAGGCAGCCGGAAGGGCTGCAGGCGGCCGGGAGGCCGGAGCCGGAGGGGCCGAGGAGACGGGGTGAGGGACAGACGCAGGGACGAAGGAGGGAGTCGGAGGGGAGACCAGGGAAGGGGACGAAGGAGCTGGAAGGGACCCTGGCGAGGGCAAGGAGAGAGGGGGAGCCGCAGCAGACGGCGACGTCCTCCGACACGCCAGAGCGGGAGGACCAGCAGGCGAATGAGGAGCCGCCGTCGGGGGGCCCGCAGGCAACCGATAAGACGCCGGAGGAGGGACCGAGGCAGGGCGACGAGGCCGCGGAGGGGGACCCGCAGACGACAGCCGACCCGGAGGGCCAGGACCCGCAGGTGCCGACCAAGCCCTAGCGCCGGCGAGGGAGGGCGAGCCAGGGGGCTGGGCGGGTGGGACCCCAGCCGTGCGTCTGTGTCCTCTCCCCTTATGGGACACAGACATAAGGACCTGCGGCCGGGGTCGGGCTCGTCGGGGTGAGGGTACCAGAGTCACAGGGGGAGAAGGGACTGGAGTGGGGCCAGGGACTGGAGCTGCAGGCTGCAGAGGGGGCGCCTGCCCGGGAGCTGCAGGCAGGGAAAGCGCCTCGGACGTGGGCGCGGTAGCTGCAGGCAGCGGAGACGGCTGCTCGGGCTCTGGGGCCGCAGGGGGCACTTATTTTATTATATAAAATAAGTGTCACACAACCGGGGTGACATGCCTTGCCTGCTTGTGGGATGAGGAAGACTCAGGGACTGGAAATGGGATTAAAACTGAAGATGTGCTCATTCCTTTGTGTATTTACAAATTTTCCTTCCGTCAGACATGAGGAGTTTGCTGCTATATTTGGCACTAATAGAGATTCTGATGCTGCTATTTTTATTGTCTATTAGTTTGTTATTATTTACAAGTTCTGTTGTGTTTTTGCATTTTTCTCTTCTGGTTAATTAACTGCTGTCTGTTTGCTGTGAAGTATGAGTGTGGTGAGTAAGACTCAGGGACTGGAAGTGGGATTACAACTAAAGATAACATGCTTATTCCTTTTTGTATTGTTTACAAATTTCCTTCCGTCAAACATGAGGAGTTTGCTGCTATATTGTGCACTAACAGAGATTCTGATGCTGCTATTTTTATTGTTTATAAATGTGTTATTGTTTCCAAGTTGAGTATTCAATAAATGCTAAATTGAGAAATTTTGTGTATCGTTTGTTATTATTAGTGTGATATTTTACCATGCAAATAGAGGGGAAAACGTCCAATTATCGGCCAAAAAAAATCAGCAGCATATATCGGCCATCGCCTGACCCTTGACTTGAAAAACCCATATCGGTCGACCTCTAGTAACAGTACATTCTGTCCAATTCATCCATCGAGTTAAGTCACACACCCACTTGAGGGGGCACTCCGGCAGACGTGAGGATGGGGATGTTCTTTCCGCTATAACATCCACTGCAGAAGTACATCTCGCTCCTGTTCACAGGGCTTACTTCAATGATGAAGCAGGGCTGGTTGTCTGGACAAGAAGTTGTCCTGCTGCTGGGTCTCGGTGCCGTTTTTCCACCTAAGCTTGAAGGTGGAAATGTGTTCCAACTTGGTCCCTGGGACTGCAGCATAGCCAAACATCGCGAGCAGCGTCGGCCACACCCACCACCAGAACCATCACACCGTCCTATACACATAAAGAAGAACTAAAACATAGAGTGTTGTGACAATCTATGCGTTAATGTTTGGCAGCATAGGTGATTCATTAAAATTATACCGAAGAATGGAAAATGTGATATTTAGAATATTTTTTGCCATTTAGTAGCTAATTTAAGCACTTACCCAATGCCTCAATTTGTTTTAGGTCAGTAATGTCTGAGCCAAAAGAATGAATGTATGAATTTAATACAATTCACCCACTCCCACCCACACACAAATCTGAAATTCAATTTAAGACACTTCTTAAACATTAGTGCATTAACAAAAAAGGAAAATCTTAAGAGATTCAGTAGGATTTTCTATGTTAGACTTAAGCTAATAGTTCAATAGTTTTTACATATTTCAATATACCAATTTGACTTTAATGTTGAAACAGATGCTAAAACATGGAATAATTTCATAACTAGAGAAACATGTTATTCACAAACACTAGCAAAGGTAGCTTATAGTTAAGCTTACTTAAGTCAGCAAGTCAGGCTACAGTGTGTAAGAATAGTCGTAAACGATAATTTGTCTCAGTCTTACATGACAGAATAAGTAAACAGAAAATATAAAATGGCTGAAACAGCGTCATTAACGCCAGCTACAGTAGAGGCGCAGAAAAGGTGTCATGACTGAAGTATTCCCAAACTCTGGAAGACCGTATGCGAGCCTTTTTTGCCGCGTGTTTCTCCAGAGGCTCCGGAGCTCCGCTGGTTGAGACAGCCATGTTGGTTCATGTGCAGGGGGACGAGCGGCAAATTTCTTTTTTGCAGGGTGGTAGGTGATGTCTCATTAATATTTATGAGAGAAGTGCTACATGATTGGCCAGTGCATGCCAGTGCATGCCCAAAATGGTGCGGCACTGCATCCAAGCCTGCGGCACTCAGAGTCACAAATACAGTGGAAACCATTTGTAGTAATTACGTCTGTCTGGCTGATTTCCAACTAATTGATATTTGTATATTTATTACATGAATATAAGGTAATATAAGGTAATAGAAGAGGTATTTAATGGTTTTCCATCTGAGGAATTTGCAAAAAACTGCAGTGCATGATGGGTCGGACCTAAAGGCTGCCTTAACGTCCTCATCTGTATGACGACATACATCAAGACTAGGAAGGTGCATAATGTTCATGTCTGGTTGCGTTTGTTGGTCCAGAAAGTAATTCAATTTCGCCATGTAGGTTACGTTCTTAAAAACTGCTTGGATATAGCCCGATTATATGCTGTGGGCCTTTTAATTTCTTTGTTTACCAGGTAGGCTACCTTCTTTAAACTGCGTTTTGTTAGACTACATATTTAGGGAGGTCTTTATAAATTTATAGTAGTCTTCATAAATATGTGCATAGTTTAGCCTAACCCAGCCACTTAAGGGAGAAAGCCAGCTCAACTAGGTGTCGGTCCCAAGCCCGGATTAATGGGGAGGGTTGGCGTCAAGAAATAAAGAGACTGTATCTTCACTGCATGACTGATGTCAAAATGTGTGAAATATGTGGTTGTATTAATAAATGCATTAAAGTAGGTTAATGATTCTGTGCTGTCTAAATTGTATAGAAAATTTCTACGTATAGCCAAACAAATCTCCTCCTGTTTGAAAAGGCATAGAAAAAGCAATTTAGCCACTAAAACTTTACAGTTTTTGTGAGGGACAGTCGAATTCTCTCGTTTCTCTCGTCAAGTTTTTTTTGTGATCCTGCACCTACACTTTGCCGGCCCCAGGAGGATGGGCTCCCCCTTTGAGTTTGGTCCCTCCCAAGGTTTCTTCCTTCTTGGGAGTTTTTCCATCCTATCGGCGCCTATGGCTTACTCACTGGGGGCTTTGGGTGGGCATGATATAAAGCAAAGCATTTTCCCTCCCAGTTTCCTCCTCTGGTCCACATTGCAGGACCATCAGCCATCAGAAACAGTCAGACGGTCTCCTTCAGCTTCTTTAGTGTCCTTGGAAGCCAAGGCAGTTTTAGGTCTGAGAAGAGGTTTATCAGAAGGACACATATTACGTCGTTTGTCCTGAAATGTAACATGGGGAGGAAAAGTTAAGCGGTTTAGTCAGATTGGAGTCGTTTATTCAGCAGTGGCAGCGCCAGTGACTTAATGCTACAGGTGCTATAGGGGAGTGAGATTATTTAGACCGGGTGCTTTAGCTTTTCAGCTTATGTAGATGGTGTATAGAAGCACACAGCACGATAAGCTACAGCATGGATAAAATAGGATAAAATATGAAATTCTAACGTCTAGCTCACAGAGCCTCTATGTGTACTTTGAAGAAAAAATACACTACAAGTATGCTGTAAAAACCGCAAAAATGTCTTACACAATATACAGATTTTACAGATAGTTAAAGAAAAAATGAAACCAATATTTTGGGGGTGCTGTGGGGGTACTATGGTCATTGGAGGAGGAGCTAGAGCCCCCCCCCCCAAGCTTTTCCTTGGTGCTGCCACTGTTGTTCAGATTAAAAGTAACATTGTCATTAATAAACAGTACTCTGATCAAATTTTTGCATGTACAAACACAATCAAAGTTTAACCACATGTTTAGACACAATTCACACACCTGTTACATTTCCATAATGCTAAGACTCTCTACACTTACTTCATCCACTTTCTTGTTTGGTACACAGTCATTTGATGGATGTGTAAGATCATTACCAGACCGTCTGCTGCAAACTCTACAGTTAATGAATGGCTGCAAAAACACACAGACACACAAAAACAGTATTTAAAGAGTGGTGGGCAATAAATACAGTGAGAGAAGGTGTAGTAAAGATATATCTAATGATTTAAGGCAGAGCTGCTGGAGTGCAGGGTTTAATGACACAGAACAATTTTAGAGGAAAGAGCTTCCAAAGCAGGGTCACCATAAGGCTATATTATACAAAGCAAGTTCATCTAAAAGTATGAACAACAAATCCCGTTTAACTGAACACTGCTCTGTATTAAAATACTGTCCTCCGATCAAGCTAAGTGGTCCTGTAGTTCACTATTTAAAGAGGTAAATTTAAAGGGTAATTCACACTGCACATCTACCCTGCTCTGACCAGGTTTAATTACTGGCTTTCTAATTAAAACAAGAGTTAAGTCCTGCCCTTTCACCACAAAACACCACACTGCCATTTAAGGCTGATTTCAACAATGAGTTTTAGTTAACCTGGCTCGATTGAGTTAACTCTGGGTATGTAAAACCCGCTTTGTAGTACAGCCCACAGGTCTTTAAATAAGGCCAGCTAGGGTTCATAGCTCGAAGCATAATCTACAGGTCACCCCTCAGATGATTAGCATTTGCTTCTGCCTGGTAATCCAGCCTTTAAGCCTGTAAACCTACTAAAATTTGAGAATAAGGTGAAGGAACTGGCTCTTTGAGGCCACCTATGTATTTGTTACTTTATTGTTGGCTAACTTTCCCCCGCAGGGCATCAAAAAAGTTAACATGAACCTAAATTAATTTGCTAACTGATATGTCCAATGCTCACAGTCACAGTGACTCTTTACTTACCCTCTTGTCCATGAAAATACAGTCAGCCCGATGGTCTGTTGCAGTTGACTTTGGACATTTTGTTGCTCTCAAGAGAATCTCAATGTCAATGTATTCACTGCTGATCTAAATCACATAAACACGTTATATACAAAATTGCCTACAACTGTTTTAAAGGCAATATAACAAACAATAATCACCCAAAAAATGGCAAACTGTCACAGACTTGACTGCACCAGATTCAGAGAGAAACTGTGAGAAGGTAAAATTGACCAGGGCTGAGATATACAACCATCACTTTCATTGTGAAGAGACATTAAGCATCATATGCATTGAAATTAAAACATCAAAATCAATGTGATACTCATTAGTTCAGCTTGCAGATGATGAAAGTTTCACACTTTTGTAAACACTTTCTCAGCAGTTACCTTCGGACGGCCCTGGATGTTATAGAAATTCATGTGCTGACGGGTTCCTTGATGAGCATTTTCGACTGCGAGTTTAATGGCCGTCTTGTGAGTGCAGGGAGACTGTGGTAATCTTGCTGGGCCTCTGTGGAGATAAGCAGAGCTCCATAAGCCAAAACCAGAAGCAGCAGGCGGGTCATCTTCCTCTCAGCTTTGAAGGGAGAAGCAGGACTGAGGACACTGATCTGTGGTCCCCTTATCCAGCACGTCCAGGGGCGTGTCCTTCACTCGAAACAAACAGACCTTTGAACAACATTGGAAAACTCTTCAGGATGAATTGAGGCAGGTGGTCAAGTGGGTTTATTGTTATTTCAGCAATATACACAGTACACAGTGAAAGGAAACATTGTTCCTCCTGGACCACGGTGCAACACAAAGAAGAAAAACAGAAACAACACAAGATGACACAAGTGCGGGCAAGATAGAACTATACAGAGTGAAAGGAGCACAAACAGAGGGAGAAAGTGCAAGATAAACACAAGAGCAACAATACAATACTACAGGACAAGACAGCGCAGTCAAGAACACAGAGTGCAGCCAGAGCTAACCTGAATAGGGGCATCAAGGTTGCCAGGCAGGCAGAGAAACAGAAAATAGAGGTCTACTTCACATACAACAACCCACAGTGGGTGTGGCAGGGAATACAACACATTACAAACTTCAAAGGCAACAACACCGTCACTGTTAACAGCAACGCCCTTTTAGCAAAGGAGCTAAACAGCTTCTTTGCTCGTCTGGAGGAACACAGAGCAGACATAGCCACACTGCCCCCTCCCCCAATCTCCAGCACTCACAGACTCCCTCTGCAGGAACACCACGCGAGAAGGCACATTGCATCTCTAGGTGTGTGGAGTTTAAGACAAGGCAAGTGATGCTACGATAATATAATTCCTTGGTAAGACCCCACCTAGAATATTGTGTGCGGGTTTGGTTACCATACCTTAAGAAGGACATTGCTGCCTTGGAAAAGGTGCAACGTAGGGCAACGAGAATGATTCCTGGTCTTAGAGGAATGTCTAATGAGGAGAGGTTAGCTGAGCTGAATCTGTTTAGCCTCGAGCAAAGGAGACTAAGGGGGGACATAATCCAGGTGTTTAAGATTCTAACAGGTCTGGATGCTGTTCAGCCAAATGGCTATTTCAATGTTAGTTTAAATACCAGAACTCGTGGCCATAAGTGGAAATTAGCTGGAGAACATTTTAAAACGAATTTGATGAAGCATTTCTGTACACAGCGTGTAGTTAGAGTATGGAATAGTCTTCCTGTTATTGTAACACAAGCTAAAACCCTGGGTTCTTTTAAATCAGAGCTAGATAAGATTTTTGAGCTATTAGCTAAGTTCTCCTCAAAGGAGCTTGATGGGCCGAATGGCCTCCTCTCATTTGTAAATCTCTTTGGTTCTTATGAGTCAGCTTACAGAGATGAGGTCCAGAAACTGATAGGTTGGAGTTCAGCAAACAATTTGGCACTAAACAGCACAAAGACAAAGGAATCACTGACTTCAGGAAGGATGGAGGCGACACTGGCCTGCCTAGATGGATGGATGGATGTTTTTATTGACATTGTAAGTACAATGAGATTTAGTTTGGAACGCGCCAGCAGCTACACAGTATATTTACAATTATATAGATTGTGAGGCATAAAATAAGGTGTGAGTAATATAACATAACGACATAATATAAGTAATCATTAATTAATCATTACAGATGGTATGAGGTGTGAACCGCTAGGCTGCTATGGCATGTTTGGTATCAAACCGATGGAAAATCACTCCAGTTTCCAAATCTGGTCAGTGGTTACCACGAAAGTGAATATATCAAAAGTTACACCAGCCTAACGAAAATCATCAATACAAGGGAAATCACTCTGGTCATAAATCTCAAAAGGACTGATACAGACCCCCTTCCGAAAGCCCGCCAAATGGATGGTCAGCCATTGGTCCAGGAGTCGAATTCCTGGTCACTCCTATTCACGAACTTTACACTATAAAACCTGGCACCTCAGAACAAAGCCAGGAGAGGAGAAACAGAAGGGAGGAGAAAACAAAAGACCATCAGCACGAAGAGAGGCAGAGAACATCAGCCCAAGAGAAGAGAAGCCCACAAGAAGCCCTCCTGAAGCCTATCAGTGAAGACCCAGCTGGACAGAGAACTGCAACCAAGCCCAAGCTTCACCAGGAGAGGGAATCAGAGGGGCTCCACTCCAACAACCGCTGCAAACACCGCGCCTCCCTGAGTGCCATCACCCATCAGCTCATCAGCCTCCGCAACCAACTGCCAAGACCCCCCCCCCCCCCACTCTGCAACCAAGTAAACAAACTTCCTTTCATTTATAACAACCTAAACTCCTATTCACCTGCTATATTACTTTAGGACAGTATTTCCACAAATTGCTTGCTTTGCAGAACAGTATTTTCCCTTTTAAGGTTACTCATTTTAAATCTGGTCATTGCATTTTCATGATTACATTGTTTGTGTCCACTCCGTTATTTCGTGTTTATTGTTTGTTAGGTGTAATGTCTGTCTTATGTTAGTTATAGGAATAAATGCATGTCTTTTACACAACTTCAGCCTCCGTTCATTGAGTGCTCACAAGAATCCCTGCCTGTGCGATCTACGCTCTGAAACCTCAAATTCGCCTGAAATATCGCGAGACTCTCTCTCATTGGCCGTGAGGGGAGCTTCGCTACCGATCGTTTACATTACCTGGTGACGCAGCTCGTTGGACAAGCCTTCTATTCTAACCCAGGTTATTACGTGATACTGGTTATTAATGAGTTCCATTTAAGTCACACATTAACAGACTCACGGTGTTTCGCAATTGAGTTTGAGCCGACCATTCAGCATAAAAATTGGTTAATAATCACAAGGCACAAGGTTTAAACTTATTCTGAGCACACAATTTAAACTTTTTATGACCGAACGTGCAGTGAAGAAGCGCTACTGTCAACTGGTTGCAAAAGTCGCACTCATGGCAATCTGAAGGCATTTAAGCGGGATCATATGGGCTTATTATAGTTATTTTTATTTCTATTATTAGTAGTTATATTATTTTGTTTTATTTTCGGTGATTTCATTGTAGTTCTTTCGTATTAAACTGCAGTAAACTTTAACCCTATGTCTGACGAGATTCTCAGATGTAGCGCTTTGTTTCCAGGTTCAATTCGGACGAGTGTCTCCGTTTCTATATATCCTGGGAGAGATCTCTCTATTAGCGAACGGGAATACTTGTTATGAGGTTCTAACCTAAATTATGTTGCGCTTGGACATAAGACCGATAGCTTAGTTACCTATCAGGATCATACTCGTATGTGTGTGCCTGCTTTAGACAAAGCAAGTTTAACACAACTTTGCGCTGTGAGCCAAGTGTGTGTCATTTAGAAATTGGGAGTCTCCTGTGCTTGAGACCCGCCGTGGTTAAGCACCATTTGCGACGAGATATAGTGCACTCACAATTTAAATCTGTCGCCGTAACGCGTGCGCCGTCTCGCTTCAGTAATTGTTTTAAGGGGTTTTATACTGTGCAAGGCACAGAAGAAGGCCACAAGCAGCATGCGCATGCATTAAATGTGTGTGTCACTCATCTAGCGTCGGCAACCGCCTAGCTATATCTTTGGTTACCTCTAGTGGTCAGGCATAGAACTACCACTCCATTTCGAAATTGCGCCTCTAGTGGCCAGGCATAGAACTACCACTCAATTTCGATATTGCGCCTCTAGTGGCCAGGCATAGAACTACCACTCCATTTTGATATTGCGCCCCCGGTGGTCAGGCATAGAACTACCACTCCATTTCGATATTGCGCCCCCGGTGGTCAGGCATAGAACTACCACTCCAGTTCGAAATTGCGCCTCTAGTGGTCAGGCATAGAACTACCACTCCATTTCGAAATCGCGCTTCTAGTGGTCAGGCATAGAACTACCACTCCATTTCGATATTGCGCCCCCGGTGGTCAGGCATAGAACTACCACTCCATTTCGAAATTGGGCTTCTAGTGGTCAGGCATAGAACTACCACTCAATTTTGAAATTGCGCTTCTAGTGGCAAGCCATAGAAGTACTACTCCATTTCGAAATCGCGCCTCTAGTGGTCAGGCATAGAACTACCACTCCATTTCGATATTGCGCCCCCGGTGGTCAGGCATAGAACTACCACTTCATTTCGAAATTGCGCTTCTAGTGGTCAGGCATAGAACTACCACTCAATTTTGAAATTGCGCTTCTAGTGACAAGCCATAGAACTACTACTCCATTTCGAAATCGCGCCTCTAGTGGTCAGGCATAGAACTACTATTCCATTTCGAAATCGTGCCTCTAGTGGTCAGGCATAGAACTACCACTCCATTTCGAAATTGCGCCTCTAGTGGCCCGGCATAGAACTACCACTCAATTTCGATATTGCGCCTCTAGTGGCCAGGCATAGAACTACCACTCCATTTTGATATTGCGCCCCCGGTTGTCAGGCATAGAACTACCACTCCATTTCGATATTGCGCCCCCGGTGGTCAGGCATAGAACTACCACTCCAGTTCGAAATTGCGCCTCTAGTGGTCAGGCATAGAACTACTATTCCATTTCGAAATCGTGCCTCTAGTGGTCAGGCATAGAACTACCACTCCATTTCGAAATTGCGCCTCTAGTGGCCCGGCATAGAACTACCACTCAATTTCGATATTGCGCCTCTAGTGGCCAGGCATAGAACTACCACTCCATTTTGATATTGCGCCCCCGGTGGTCAGGCATAGAACTACCACTCCATTTCGATATTGCGCCCCCGGTGGTCAGGCATAGAACTACCACTCCAGTTCGAAATTGCGCCTCTAGTGGTCAGGCATAGAACTACCACTCCATTTCGAAATCGCGCCTCTAGTGGTCAGGCATAGAACTACCACTCCATTTCGATATTGCGCCCCCGGTGGTCAGGCATAGAACTACCACTCCATTTCGAAATTGGGCTTCTAGTGGTCAGGCATAGAACTACCACTCAATTTTGAAATTGCGCTTCTAGTGGCAAGCCATAGAAGTACTACTCCATTTCGAAATCGCGCCTCTAGTGGTCAGGCATAGAACTACCACTCCATTTCGATATTGCGCCCCCGGTGGTCAGGCATAGAACTACCACTCCATTTCGAAATTGCGCTTCTAGTGGTCAGGCATAGAACTACCACTCAATTTTGAAATTGCGCTTCTAGTGACAAGCCATAGAACTACTACTCCATTTCGAAATCGCGCCTCTAGTGGTCAGGCATAGAACTACTATTCCATTTCGAAATCGTGCCTCTAGTGGTCAGGCATAGAACTACCACTCCATTTCGAAATTGCGCCCCCGGTGGTCAGGCATAGAACTACCACTCCATTTCGATATTGCGCCCCCGGTGGTCAGGCATAGAAGTACCACTCCATTTCGATATTGCGCCCCCGGTGGTCAGGCATAGAACTACCACTCCAGTTCGAAATTGCGCCTCCAGTGGTCAGGCATAGAACTACCACTCCATTTCAAAATCGCGCCTCCAGTGGTCAGGCATAGAACTACAACTCCATTTCGATATTGCGCCCCCGGTGGTCAGGCATAGAACTACCACTCCATTTCGAAATTGCGCTTCTAGTGGTCAGGCATAGAACTACCACTCAATTTTGAAATTGCGCTTCTAGTGGCAAGCCATAGCAGTGCCACTCCATTGAAATTGCACCTCTAGTGGTCCGCCATAGTAGGTTAACAACATCTGAGTTGGGTCTCTGGTGGTCAACTGCGGTGATACAACACGCATAATTGGACACACAGGTTCTTGCCTGAAAGCAGGAATCAACTTCACAGACTAAATCAGTTTGATCACAATACATTAACATCCAATTAGGTTATTGTTGCATAACTAATTGATGTTTACAATTGAATAAGAAACACAATTCATTTGGTTTGATTCCCGTTTAACCTTTTTGATTTATTTTAGGTTTTATTTCACCTTATGCTTTCATTCATTCCATCTCCCCCAACAAGGGGACTTGCATAGAAGTTCAACCACTATTAACAACAGTAAACCAGTTACGTACACAATCCCATCAGGAAGTCGTTTGGATGTGATCAGTTGAGCCCTTCGGGTGCTGGGTGCTTACCATTCGCTCTCTGTTGGTTGAGCTTGTCTGTGGCTCTGCTGTCACTGCTTGTGATCGTACAGTTTGTCAGAACCGAAGGGGAGTTCTCAGCAATTGGATGCCCAAAAGCGTGTCAGCCCGGCTACACCCACTGACTCATTACGGGCAAGGCTGACAGGTACCTCAGGCGGTCATTACAACTTTTGAGCAGGACTTCGTTTAGGGTGAGTTCTGAGAACGGCCCTAGCTTGGACTCTCACTAGGGTGGGTGATACCTGAAGGCAATTTTGCCAGCCGATAAGCTCCACCTGGGTTGTCTCAGTTGTGCATACAGAATACGCCCTTCCAAGTTAACATTGCTGGGGATCGGGGGAGTGGAAGCCGGACTCAGGCTTGCTTGGCTGGGAGAATGATTCCTGGTCTTAGAGGAATGTTTAATGAGGAGAGGTTAGCTGAGCTGAATCTGTTTAGCCTCGAGCAAAGGAGACTAAGGGGGGACATAATCCAGGTGTTAAATCTGGTCATTGCATTACATTTTTTTTGTATCCACTCCTTTATTTCGTGTTTATTGTTTGTTAGGTGTAATGTCTGTCTTATGTTAGTTATATCCATCCATCCATTTTCCAAACTGCTTATCCTACTGGGTCGCGGGTGGTCCGGAACCTATCCCGGAATGTGGAATGGGCACGAGGCAGGGAACAATCCAGGATGGGGGGCAGCCCATCACAGGGCACACTCACACACAAATCGTGATTATATTATTGCACTATACTGTATAAATAAAAAGTAAACTTAATACCAGTTGTGGTAATAAAGTGCACAGAGAGTAAGAGAGAGTAGGGTTTCACATAAACGTATGTTCATTAGCATTTAGTATTCTGATGGCTTTGGGGTTAGAAGCTCTTATTAAATCTGGTTGTTCTGCAATGCATACTGCGGTAACGTTTACCAGAGGGCAGAAGTTCAAACATCTCATGTGCTAGGTGCGTGGGATCTTTTTTAAATATAATTATGCATATGTAGAACTAGGGATATGATCCTGTTAAGTATGATAGTTCTGTCTCATTATTGCAGGATCGACATCCATAGTAACTGTGGTGATCTATCCATTTGTGTGCATATCTGTGTGTGTGTGTGCGAGCGGGTATACCTATCCTACCCCATAGCGTGATAAATACCTGTTTTTTTTTTCCCTTATGGGGACCACGAAACTGAAAACCAGGAAAACTCTATTTTATAAAAATCTGTGACTGCTGTGGAAAAACTAAAAATGCAAAACCTCTTTTATTTTGCTTGGTTACTTATGGTTATGGTTAGGGCAGGGTGGGGGTTAAGATTGTCATAGTTAGCGTTAGCATTTATCCAATAGAAGTCAATGAGCGGGCCCCATAAGGATAGGTATACCCTATGTGTGTGCATGTGTGTGTTTGTCCCATATTGCCTGGGCTTCAGGATACCTCATAACCCGGAACTTCATCAGAAGTAGTTAGAAAATGGATGAATGGATGGATGGATGGATGGATGGATGGATGGATGGATGGATGGATGGATGGACAGATCAATAAAAGTACAGAACATCCATTTTACAAAGAACCATCAACACTAAATGTATGCACTGGTCATGCTCCTGGAAATTAAACTTCTTTTCTGAAAAGCAGCATGTTCATAAATTAGCTGCTGTTATACCTTGGGGGAACAAATGCAGATGAAATTGTAAAACAAACTGCAGTGGCAAAACAGTTCTGGCTGCCTGTGCTGCCCTGCCTGCCCGCCCTCCTGCCCATTACGTCCTGCCTGTGCCACCCTCCTGCCTGCCCTCCTGCCTGTTTACGTCTTTCCTGTGTGCCCTGCTGCCAGTTATTCTGTATTTACATCCGGACTTAACTAATTGAACCATATAAACCATATAAATCAGGACTTTGTTAACGTGACTTCTGACCTGTGGAGGATGGGCTCCCCCTTTCACTCTGGTTCCTCCAAAGGTTTCTTACTATGACTGAGTTTATCCTTGCAAATGTCGCTTTCTAATTTTTCAGGCTAGATCTTGCTCACTGGGACAATTGGGCAGGGACAAAGTAAAGTGCTTTGAGACAATGTAAGGCTATGAAAATGTACTATACAAAATAAAGTGAATTGACTTGAGTAATGTGGCACAAAGCAACCCTTCTTTGCCACAGGAAATGTCTGGTGCAATTTCTTTTTTAATTGTACATGTCAATTGCATAATACCCTAAACTAATTCATTATTATTTCTATTATTATCATCATCATCAGTATTTCATTAGTATTCCATGGTATTTAGATTTTTCAGGAATCAGTGTGTGTACTGTATACTTTTTAATTTATTTGCACTATGTGTAGTGTCTCTGCAGCTGTATATACTTGCTGCATTATGCACAAGAACTTCCCTCAGGCATCAGTATAGTTAATCAAATGTAATATTTCTTGCTTGTTTATTAAGTTGTTTTAGGTATTTTGTGTGTTCCACTTAATTTAGTGTAATTAGTCCTAGTTGACTCAGGTTTAGTTAGATTTTTCCTTCTGTTGTTCCTCTGCATCATGCTACTGTCATAAAATTTCAATGTCTTACCTAACTTAAGAGTTTTGTGCATTGTGTTTTGGAGAGAAAGAAATCATTACTTTTTTTCTTTAGATTCATCCACTGATTCTATCACCTATGACACATTCCCCCTGAATATTTGTTTGTTTATTTATGTATTTGCTTGGGGGATGGAATTAACAAACAGAAATAACTGAATGAATCAGGGTAGTGAAAAACATTTATAAACTTATCATTTTGGTATTGGTACGATCCTGTTCTGGTTAGTTAGCCGAGGGAGTAAATCATCCGGAGTTTCATCTCTCAATCTCCTCCTACACCCACTCAGCATCACAGTATGGACTCCCCAATGCAACTGATCTGCACGTATTTGTACTCTGGGAGGAAATTGAAGCCCCCATAGGAAAAACTCAAAGCCTACAGACATATGCACAAAACCAGGGGACATGCTCAGTTCTGCAGGCCTGGAAGTGTGAGAGAAGGCTATTTATTGAGTTTCCCCTCTGCCCCTGGTAAAGATGAAACATGCACAAGTCATTAAACACACATATACTTACATGAAAGTCTGACTGATACTGGAGCTTCCAGTGCCCGTAAACCAGGTACTGGGGTACTCCATTTCCTTCTTGATAATTAGCGCCATTGAAAAAAAAACGGTGCCTTTCCTAATATTAACTGACTCTCAGACAAATGTACTGCTTGAAGACCCTGCCACTATTCGCATTTTCCAGCAGGAGTCACAAATCTTCATTGCATTCAGTTTATTCTCAGATGAGCTCATGCATGTTTCTATGTGCATCTTTACACTTAAACAAATACAGCTAACCTCTGTTGTTATATTCCATATATATTTGTCGTGACTGGCCTTTTTTCTCAAATGATGGATTTCTGAAACTAAAACTGACAGTATTCTAAAATATTTATATTGCCACATCATCGACACATGTTCTAATATGACATAGCATTCCCCTGGACCATAGTGCGACTTAGAGACAAGATATAACATGCCCTTCACGGTAAAACACTAGATAGGTGCAACACTTAATGTCAACGTTGTCAATGTCAATGTTGACTTAATGTCAACGTTAAATTCATGGATTCGCAAATTAAGTAACACGGTTACAGTACAAAAACGAGCAGAGCTGTGTATGGCATGACTATCTCGCGGCGGCGACAAAATATGCTTATCCTTCTAATTATTCAGAAGAAAATATATTTGCAAGCACAGCCGTTCACGGCTTCCGTACAAAAAGCTGTCACTACGCTACAGGAAGAATACACGACCAATATAGGATTTACACAAGTCTGCTTCTTTTGTTTTATTTAGTAACAACTTTCACAAAAATTGACAGCAATACTGCTAAAAGTGCAGATCTGTTGCCAAATTAAATAAACAAAGAAATTAATCATAAAAATATTCAAAGTATATACAGCCAGGGGCGCCGCTAGCAATTTTGGGCCCTATGACAAAATATGAGGTTGGGCCCCCCTACCACACCCATTCAGATCTCTGGGGGCCCCTAAAGGGCGTGGGCCCTTAGAATTGTCCCAACTTTCCCCCCCTTAGCGGCGCCCCTGTATACAGCTAACCATTTCCAATCGAAAAGTACATACAAGTCTCCAATATAAGTTATACAATGGAGCGCAGATAAAACTTTTAAATAGTAATTAACCAAACTATATAAAGAATACAAGTTTGAATACAGGTAATTTGTATAAATTTTACTGTGTTCAGACTGAAAAATCAGCACCAGCCTTACACACATTGCAGTTCTGCTTTTTTCTTCTTTTAGCATAATTACCCGTTTCACGTTCACGAGGCAGAAGATCCCTGCAAATGTGAAAATTCACAAGTAACAGGCACCATTAACCTCAAGCCATAACAGTCTGCTAGCCTGAACAATAGCAAACTCTATGTATTACCAATTATTACGCAGGTTGTCACTTTATCAAATCATGACTGTTACTAAGAAGTGGGAGTGAAACGCGTGTCACGAGATCTCGCGATATTACAACATGACGAGATTTCTCGTTGGAGCGAAAAGCCGTTTCACGAATGCGCTGCAAATGAGCTGCTGTAAATATGTCGGCATCTGACTAAATTACTATAGTAGATACCCCAGACACTTTTGAATCTTTTGTGTGTCAGCATTTCGGGTGCCCGGCGGAAAATATAAATGGCGAAAGGGAGACAGACAAAACACGAACCATCTGTAAGGACTGTAGAAAGCTAATGCCGCACACAGCGGCTAATGCTACTACTAACTACTATGCAAAGCCATTTGCAGCACCATCATAGCTCTTTATTTAAATTCACTGCACCGGTGAAGAAAACATTTTTAAAAAAATGTTATGTTTATTATTGGGTGCTTTCCACTTCATGCACCCACATACAGCGCTAGCTTAAAGCAATGCATTCTGGTCCTGACGCAATGCATCATGGTTATATTTTTTATCGCCCGTTGCATTACGTCACCATGTCACATGGTACCAAAACTCCGCGAGAGCAAGACACATCAGGCAGCACCTCTTAGCAGGCTGCACAGGCTGGATCCGCCTCCATTACGACACAACTTTGCCCTTATTGGCTTAAGATTTTAGTTACATACATGACGTTTGTATATCTGCTATTTCTCCCGAGAAGCAGGTAAAGCGGTAACTGCTTTTCAATTAATTTACTTGGTAAAATTAAATTTAAATAAATGATATGAATATTGTAATAGTACTCGTGAGCTTTGTTTGTTGTTAGTTACTGTAATGTTGCGCTGCTTTATTTGTTTAATCGTCTTGTCTGTGAAGACATTCAAGTTAATCAAATAAGAACTGCACTGTACACTGTACATGACCATAAAAACTTTGAATCCTTGAAATAAATGTTTTTGATCTTTTCCTTGGCAGTTATCTTTTTACACAGGGCCTCTATGTACACAATAGTTATTTTTTTCACGACTAACAGTATGGATCAGGAGTTGGTTATTGTAAAAGAAGTAATGTGCATGCAGGTGATATTTGTATAGATTTATATTTACCCCTAGGTGATAAGTTTGACAGTCATTTCTTTTACCGTTTGGCCTCTCGGTTGAACATAATAGTGGCGCGAGCAGCTCCACTTGGTTTTTTAAAAATACTCAGCCATGAACTTTTGGTGAACTCAGGTGAATCCCTTCCTTCAGTAGTAAACCTTGGTAGTTTCAGCCGTTTACACATTGTCTCACTAAAAGGTTGATAATATATTTGTCCTTTTACATAGTGATAAAATATACGCGATAAAAATGTGAATATTCATAGATTCAGGACTAACAAAGTAGCTAACAGAAACTCAGACTAACAAAAGGTGCAAATACATACTCAGTTGGTTCCATTGTGTTGATTACATTATAATGTTTACATTGTAATGATTATATCATGGATATTTGGCATACTTTTTATAAAATCGTAATTCTTATATTCTGCGTTATATAGTGCTAAATAATATTCCATAGATGGATGGACTTTATTAATCCCCGTGGGGAAATTGTGTTTTTTATGTCTCCCTCAACTTACTCTTTGTGGAGTAAGTTGTCCGCGAAGTGCAGCTACCTGTTGGGGCGCCCAGGGAGCTGGGGGTTAAGGGCCTTGCTCAAGGACCCACAGACGTGCTGAGGCTGGGTTAGTTTCAACTGGTGACCTCATTACAGGCACAAGGACTGACCCCTGCCCCCCAACTGTGTATGAGTAGCATTTATGCTGTTTCTTGAGTGTGAGCTAGTACATAAACCAGCTAGTGCTCACCATTGCAAAAATACTCTAGCTTTCTGTCATACACATTTTTTTATTTTCTTACATTGTCCGTTTTTGTTCATAGTCTGTAATATTCTGAATAACGACAATGTAGAGGAAAAACAGATTAAATTCTCCTTGTTTGTAATTTCCCCATGTAATCCACTGCCTTGTGGTAAGAGGTGCAAAAGTCAGACGCGTTGAATGATGAGGATACGATATTGAGTTTAGTTCTTGAGAGGATTTATTCATATGATATTTTAACACACAGTACTTTGAACTGGTTTGTTTGGCGCAAAAGGGCCGATATGCAGACACCATCACACATGGCAAATACGGTCAATGACTGTTTCACTTTGCACCTTCAGCCCTGAGCCGCGTAATCTCAGCACCTTTAATAACAACCATTGCTGCCTCCTACAGGTGGGAATACACTTAGACAATAGTAAATATCACTAAGGCAGGCAAGTACCTCTCGTTTCAAGTGTTGCAATACTATATAACATTATATTATAAACAATAAATACGAATAAATAAAAACATTAAACAAATAAACATAATCAATAATATTCATGAATAATTATGCTTAATATACAAATAAAAGAATAGCTCCTGCAGATGATTTCAGATAACTACTGGAACAATGAGTTCTGGAGGGGAGCAAGCTCTGTTACATGCTATAGAAATGTTGATCTGATTCCTTTCATTATCAGATTGTTACCACTGTTAAAAACCACAGATATTGTATTCTGATTGTATGCATTTCCTTATTAGGGCATGTCAGTTACTTCTGTTAAAAAATCCGTTTATTCTGACGTCGTAAATTTCCTGATCAGAGTTTACCCTCTTTAAAGTGATGGAGGTCCACTTGTGCGAAAGATACATCGATATGCATATGAGATTTCGTTTGTGCCAAAAATATGTAAATAGCACACAGTCCATGTCGACTGAGCATGTGACAAAGAATTTTTCTGTGACAATTCTATTTTGTCAATGAGTTTGTCTGTGGAGCCCCTGAAGGGACCTAATGGTGTCCGCTAATTAGATACCCAGAAATAAACTGTGTGGCTCCTGCCCAAGCATTGCTGCCCAAACAGCAGCTTCCTCCTTATGCCACCGAGGGAGGAGTAGCCAGTGGTTCCCCTGCCCCTTCCCCTCTCCCCCCTGCAGACGAGGATCATAACCATTCAGCACCCGACTCTACCTCCTTCTCGGTGAAGAAGTGCCGTGGCGAAACACTCAGGCAGCAGGACGAGGTAGCAGAAATTCTTGCCCCTATGTTGGTATGTCCAAATCCTCAAGGGGGAGATAAGGTTTGCTCATCTGACACTGTAGATGAAGGAGTTGAACATAAGAACATAAGAACTATACAAACGAGACGAGGCCATTCGGCCCATCAAGCTCGCTTGGGGAGAACTAAACTAATAGCTCAGAGTCGTTAAAATCTTATCTAGCTCTGATTTAAAGGAACCCAAGGATTCAGCTTGCACTACATTATCAGGAAGACTATTCCATACTCTACACGCTGCGTAAAGAAGTGCTTCCTTAAATCCAGCTTGAAATGTTCTCCCGCTAATTTCCACCTATGGCCACGAGTTCGTGTATTTAAACTAATGCTGAAGTAACTATTTGGTTGAACAGCATCCAAACCTGTTAGAATCTTATATACCTGGATCATGTCCCCCCTCAATCTCCTTTGCTTGAGACTGAACAGATTTAGCTCAAGTAACCGTTCCTCGTATGACATTCCTCTAAGACCAGGAATCATTTTTGTGGCCCTACGCTGCACCTTTTCTAAGGCCACAATGTCCTTTTTAAGATATGGTGACCAAACCTGCACACAATATTCTAGGTGAGGTCTCACCAAGGAATTGTATAATCTTAGCATTACCTCCCTTGACTTAAACTCCACACACCTGGAGATATACCCCAACATCCTATTGGCCTTTTTTATTGCTTCCCCACACTGGCGAGAATGGGACATGGAAGCATCAACATACACACCAAGGTCTTTCTCATGATCAGCTACCTTTATTTCAGTGACACCCATGAAATACCTGTACTTTATATTTCTGCTCCCTAGATGGAGTACCTTATATTTATCGACGTTAAATTTCATCTGCCAGGTATCGGCCCAGTCACTAATTAAATCAAGATCCCGCTGTAGCTGCTGAGCCACTAATTCAGTATCTGCTACACCACCCACCTTGGTGTCATCTGCAAATTTCACCAGTTTACTGTATATATTGGTATCCATATCATTTATGTAAATTAGGAACAATAGTGGTCCTAAAATCGAACCCTGCGGTACCCCACTATGAACGCAAGCCCACTGTGAGTTGAAGGACATTGCCAGTGACCTGCTGGACCCCAGGCAGAACAGGCCTCACCATGCGACAGCCCTTCAGAGACTGGTCCTCCTGCGCATGGACTGGGGCATGATGCATCAGTTTAAACAGGAGCCTGGTAAATCCTGCGAGTGCTACACCAAGCGACTGATGGCAGCATTCTCCAACTACAGTGGGATGGACTCCACAACGGACCGAGAGTGTATGTGATGTAAAATACACTAAGATAGGTAAAAACTCTTTTGTGGACTAAGTAAAACAAACATTTTATGTTCTAGTTTTCTTAAAACTACTGAAACAAATAATTGGCTACACTGCAGTTCCGCTGTTTTGTTTGGCACCCCTGCATGTCGTGCATTGTGTGGAAAAAACCTGAAGGCTGAGGAATGTTACGTAACACAGCTAGAATGTAAAAACTCTCTCTGGTGTAATTCACTGCATAAAACCAATGGTGTTAAGTGTGATGTCTTCTTCATAACACTCCCTGATGTTTGTGTCCGTGACCATGAGATAGTTCTTCCTTCCTTTGACTAGTATTCCTCCTAAATTGTTCATCTGTATTTGCTGCATTGGTACTTGATGTGCGTGTGCCTTGTGTCACGATCGCCATTTAACGGGAGCGGCGGACGGGCAGGAAACAGGCAAGGCAGGCAGGATACGGGGATTTATTAGGAACACGGGGTGCAGGAAACATCTCACGCAGACGGACTTCAATGACGGACACTGAACTCTAGTAAGACATGAACTCAAATAGACAGGACTGATTGAAAATAATCGGACACAGCTGGGTACGATCAGGGAAGCACACGTGGATAATCAGGGGGCGTGGCACACACGGTGGTCAGACTGTCCGGGACCTCCTCGGGGACTAGGGCAGGAAAGTCTGGAGCTGGGTCAGGGACAGGAGTGGGGCCAGGAACAAGAGCCCCAGGGGGCACAGTCATTTGAGGCGGAGGGAGCGCCTCGGGCGTGGGCTCTGGGGCCGCAGGGGGCAGCGGAGGCGGCTGCTCAGGAGCTACGGGCAAAGCAGGCGGCGGCTGCTCGGGCTCTGGGGCCGCAGGGGGCAGCGGAGGCGGCTGCTCGGGCTGCGCAGGAGCTATGGGCGACGAAGGCAACTGCTCAGACGCTGTAGCAGGAACCCAGGACTTTATGCTCAGCCCACTGCTGTTAACTCCGATGACTCACAACTGAGCAGCAATGCACATTTCGAATTCCATCATCAACATCAGGCAGATGACAAGACTGTTGTGGGTCTCATCAATAAAAACGGTGACTCAGCATACAAAGAGGAAGTGTGATGACTATCGGACTGCTGCAGAGCCAACAACCTGTCTCTGAATGTTGACCAAAGAGATGGTTGTTGACGTTAGAAGAACACAAAACACAGAGTGACCACTCTCTGCTGCACATCGATGGCTCATCTGTGGAGATCGTAGAGAGTACCAGATTCCTTGTTGTCCATCTGGCGGAGAATCTCACCAGGTCCTTCAACATCAGCTCCATAGTAAGGAAAGCACAGCAGCACCTCTACTCTCCACGGAAGCTCAGAAAAGCCCATCTCCCATTCTCACACTCTATTGGGGAACTGTTGAAAGCACCCTGAGCAGCTGCATCACGGTCTGCTTTGAGAACTGTGTCGCCTCAGATCACAAGTCCCTACAACAGATAGTGATGACAGGTGAGAAAATCATTGGGAGTATCGTGTTAGAGAAATATGTACTTTTTTTATCATCATTTTGCTAGACGCTTAGAAACAACACCCTGCCGCAGCTTGATCTTAATTGAGCAATAACACGTCTCAAGAACTGTCGCTTGAATATTTCCACCCCATATATGGTGACAAACAATGTTCAATGTCAGTTGCATATCCTGTTTGTGTACCTCAATAAAAGACACTGCGAGGGGAGTTACTCTTTCGAAGTTGGCTGAGTTCGACTGAGAGGCTGACACCTCGAGGTCAGGACCGGGCTTCCCTTTGTAAGGAAAAGTGGTAAAAATGTCCCAAGGTTCTTGGTTGATCATTTGAATGCAGACAATGTTAGGAATTTATGATCATGGGGGAAGCCAGGGAGAGAATGGGGGTTCCAGTTGGCACCACTATGGTGATAAGGATAAGATAAGGTGATAAGAATTGAATTACAATGATCATAAAAGTCTCCACCCTGTCCTGTCCCGTCCCTGTCTCAGGATCCTCACACTCCAGGGGGTCACTCTTTATATGTAAATTCACTCACAACACCTACACACAACACCTTGGTGGGGAGGGCCTTTTTGGGTATAAAGGGGGGTGAAGAACTGTCTTCAATTTGTATCTGAGCTGCCTTTCAGTACCCGGTGTGTCTCTACACTGTATTACATTGTATTATTTTTGCTGTTCAATAAACCATCATTTTGCTGAAACTGCGGAGACTCTGCAAGTGGATTCCCTACACCTTGCAGCAAGTAAAACGTCATCACAGCTGTCTGCGTTGTTCTGTGTTCAGAGACTGGTTTGTTTCCAGCGCATCTTCAGAAGAAGATAACCCTAACATATCTCTCCCCTCCATCACAGATATTCACACCACACACTGCATCCGCAAAGCCACCACCATTGTGGATGACCCCACCCACCCCTCACATTATCGTTTCACCCTCCTGCCTTCTGGAAATAGGTCCCGGAGCATTCGGGCCTTTACAGCCAGACTCAAACAGCTTTATCCCCCATGCCGTCAGACTACTGAACTCTCAGGGACTAATCTGATACCACACACACATACACTCATTAACACACTTTATTATTTAACTACTATTTTTTATCTTATTGTCGCCATGTTTACAGTTACTTTTATTTATTTTTATTGCTACCTCATTGGACAACCAAACTGCGCCTTCTCAGTACTGGGTTTACTGTGCTGTTTGTGCTCGTTGGTGTCAGTTGTCCTCTCTTTTTGCACTGTCCTGCAATGTTTGCACAGTTTTTGCTCATTATGCACCATACAGTATGTTGCTAGGTTGGTATGTGTTAGTCTTCTGTTAATTTAAGTAGCACCTTGGTCCGAGGGAAACAGTTTCTTTTGTAACTGTACTATACTCAACTGTGTAAAGTTAAAAATAACATTAAAGACCTACTTGACTTTTACTGAACAGGTGCTAAAGTGAAATTACTTGCTTCTGGGAAAGAACTCCAGCTGAAATTCTGTACAACAATTATGGGAGACATATGGGAAGGACGCGGTGTCAGACCTGCCCCAGTGGGACGAATGTGGTTTTCCTAGTAACAGCAGCTTCAGTCCCAATCAGATAAGCCAGATGCGTCTGAAATTAGAGGAACGGGATCAGACTGGTTGCTCAGGGACTAATGTGGTAGAACTAAAACAGAGACAAATTGGACGGTGTTTCAATTGTGGGAAAATGAGACAAAGCAGGCAGAGGAGATGCGGGTGGCAAAGAAGCATGAGATAAGGAATGCAGAGAATGTGGATGAGGGTGAGACTCCTGTGAAAACTGTGTATTGAAAATTAGGGCCATAGTATTGTCATCCATCCTGTCAGGGTATGGAAATACACTGAGGGTAAATGGCCTAATGCAGGAAGTGTCTTAATCCTATAACATCCAGCTGATTCAGGCTGTGGGGGACAGTGTAGTACTGCACTCTTCTGGCTGGGACCTTGAATAAATGAATGAATGTTACATTTATACAGCCCTTTTCTAAGATACACAAAGAGCTTTACAGAAGCACTGGGGAGCCACTTCAACCCAAACGTGAGGCAGCAGGAGAGGGGGCCCAGGCAGAGAGAACAGCCAACAAGACGGGTGCTTCCACAGACAGGACGGGGGCCCCGGCAGACCAACGCTGACGACTCCTGGGACCAAGTCAACAGAGCAGCTGTCGTCATTGTGACTCACCCTCATACATCCATCCATTGTCTAAACCGCTTATGCTACTGGGTCGCGGGGGGTCCAGAGCCTATCCTGGCAGGATCTGTGCACGAGGCAGGGAACAACCCAGGACGGGGGGGCAGCTCATTGCAAGGCACATTCACACACCATTCACACACACATGCACTCCTACGGCCAATTTAGCAAGAGAGAACATGCAAACTCCCCACACATGTGACCCAGGCGGAGACTCGAACCTGAGTCCCAGTGGTGGGAGGTAACAGTGCTAATCACTGCACCACCAAGCAGCCCCACCCTCATACATGATTTCTGATTCTTGATTTTAATCCCCTTTTCTGTTTTTGGCAACATATAAAGTGCTGTGAATGTCACTGTCAGATTGTCATATCATCCTCCAGTTGTCCCTTGTCACCCTGGATGCACATTGAGTGTTTGCTAAATATTTTATCTTGTAGTGTTCCTGATTTTTTCCTGTGTTTTAATTTGCAATTCTCAAATTTCATGACTGGCATCCGTGGGGACGATTAATTAAACCTGTTAACTCTGCACTTCAATTTCAAACTGTTGGTAACATGTGTACATATTTTTGTCTGATCTTTTCACCACCAGGTGGCGATATAGCAACTCCAGAGTTATTGATGGCTAGAACAAAAAAAACACAGTAACACAGAGGTGTAGCTAAAAATTCTGGGCCCCTGACAGAATGTCACCTTGCGCCCTCTGTCGAATTTTACATTCTGTGAAAGAGATTTGTTGAGCCATCTTCCAATGTAATCCAATCCAGCTCTTTATTTGAAAAGCACTTTAAACAACCTTATGGACCAAAGTGCTGCACAAAGGAATAAATAAAAACATTCACACACTTAAAAACGAAGTAAAAGAAATTTAATAAAAACCAAAACATTCAATGTGAGTAAAAGGCCATTAATAAAAATTTAAAAAAATCAATTAATTAATAAAGAAAAGGCTAAGATTAAAATAAGATTTACTATTAAAATTAACATCTCACAATGTGTCAAAGGTGAAGGAGAAGAGATTAGAAGAGATTTAAAAACGGACAGAGGGGATTCCTCTCTAATGTGAAAAGGCAAGTCATTCCACATTTTAGGAGCTGCGACTGCAAAGGCTCGATCCCCTCTAAGCTCACGCTGAGTCTTAGGAACCGTCAGGAACAGCTGATCAGCTGACCTGAGAGAGCGGGTGGGGGTGTAAGGGTGAAGCAGCTCACAGAGGTCAGATGGAGCAAGACCACTGAGGGCTTTAAAAGCAAATAACAGAATTTTAAAATGAATCCTAAAATGTACGGGCAGCCAGTGGAGTGAGGCTAAAATGGGGGAGACATGCTCATATTTCCATGTGCGGCAGCATTTTGAACCTTCTGGAGGTGAACAATAGTGGAGCCTCTAACCCCAACATAGAGGGCGTTACAGTGGTCCAAACTAGTAGTGACAAAAGAGTGGATTACTGTCTCAAAGTGCTGCCTAGAAAGAATTGGCTTTATTTTGGCCAACTGCCTCAATTGTAAAAAGCTTGACTTGACAACTAACCTTATCTGAGTGTCAAACTTAAGGTTGGTGTCGACTTTATGTGTGTGATGTGTGATGACTGGTTTACAATATTGTTCCAAGGAACCTAAAATTACAGTGGAGGTCAGAGGAGTGGAGTTACCAAAAACCAACACTTCTGTCCATTACCTCCCCACTTCCTTGTTAGTTACAATATTTGTTCTGCATTACTGTACTGCTTTGGAGCCTTTTGATATTAAGGTGAATAACACAGGTGAAAAATTAAGGTGAAAAAAGAGACAGATGCATTGACAGCAGTCGTGGCCACACTTTGGACTGGGAGTGTAAGAGCAAAGGAAACTGAATCCACTATGTTCTGTCCTGTAAATTTTTATTAAACACCACATGACACACATACGAGTCCTGTTTTAACTTTCAGGGCTGATGGTCTGCAGCCTGGCTTGTGTTCTACAGTGCAGCGCAGGTGCAGTCACTGTGCTGAGCCCGGCGTTATATTAATGACGCAGCCTTTCACACTGACCAGTGAGAAATAACCTTGAAAATGACTGTGCTCTTTGTGGTTCTCCTTTTTTCTTACCACCAAGCAAGAGACTAAACATATTTTCTACTTATCAGTTATCAGAAATCAGAAATGTCATGCAGTAATCAGAGGTTAGACAGCAAGAATGACTTTTGTATTTTTATCTTTTGTCAATCTTTTATCCAGCGACTACTAATTCTCATCGGGGTCTGGAGAGGGTGGGACCTGTCCCAGGAAGCACAGAGCACAGGCCTGCATGGGATGCCATTCCACACAAGCAAAAACAATTAAGATGGTCAGATTTGCCTCACTGTGTGATTTTGACTGAAAGATGAACTAAGCACAGTCTTGTGTGTATAAAAATGCGTAGATTCATTTAACTTTAACAATGAGATTCAGCAACATGACCTTATAGTGTTAATGATCGGTATCTTACTGGTATTAACTGAATTATGCAAAATTCTACATTATTCTATATTATTGCACCCAAATTGTTCATACTGACTAAATGTAATTACTGACATCCTGGACATACTGCTTTTTAGGTTTGAATTTAAAATGTTAGTAGACAAATTCATGCTGTCAATAACATCTCACTTGCTCACCCACTTTTAGATAAAAATACCCTTTGTGGTTTTTCTAGTGAAGCAGTGGGCCTGAGCTGAGGACCTGATGGTTGTGTGGTTTTCGCTCACTGAGAAGAGAGACACAAACACCCTGCTCTCAGTCGGTCAGTCTTCCTGTAAAATGCAGAGGTGAGACTGCTAGTGGAAAATTACTGACTGCAGCGTCAACAACACATATAAACAGCAGCACAAACAAAATGTTCCACAAATGCAGGACATCTGTATGCTTACAGCACACATCAGACACGCTGACCCTCAGCACTGAGCTCCTCCAGGCTCTGTGCTCTCCCTCTTCTCTTCAATTTCTACACAAATCACTGCTGCTCCAGTGAAGATCCTGAATTTTGCAGGTGATACTACTGTGTTTGCCATCATAACTGAAGGTGATGAGTCTGCCTACAGACTGGAAGTCGTACAGCTGACCATCCAGTTCTGAACTCACATTATCCCAAATGTCCACATGCTTAGACTCCTCTCATCATCAGGGAGGAGCGTCCCTTGGCACTGTAGAGTAGATGGATGAGAGCAGGCTGATAACAAGGCTGTCATCAATTTTATGTGACACCTCTCACCCCCCCAGCAGACTATGGAGGCCCGTAAGGGCAGCTCCTTCAGTAAGAGACTCAGACACCCGGCGTGTGACAGAACGGTACCGCAGGTCATTGGGCCCCACAGCAGTCAGGCTTTATAATCTGCACTCTGCTCATTGAACTTTTCCCCTGTTCACTGTCTTCTGATACAGTTTCTATCTGCTGCTGATCTGCAATATTGTTCCTCCTTATTCACTGATGTGCAGTGTTGCATTGAGCCAGTGCATTATGCCCTGTGTGGCAGCTTCCTTTGGGAGGCTAATATCTGGCACATGAGCAATAATGTTACATGCAATAGGATTGTGTATAAGTTAAGGATTGTGTATAAGTTAATTTTAATATTCCTATAATATTCCTCTGTATGTAATATATTCTTATTTTTTGTTTCTATTATTACCCTATATTTATATATACATCCATTTCTTTTACATTCATAATGATGTTGTTTGTTGTTTTGTGCCCCACTGCTCTTGTAACAAGCCTCAGTCTTGACTCTCCCTTTTAAGGTCTTGGCCTTAAATCACACTCGATATAGGTGGTGTCGTCCCCATCACCCTGACCAGGATACATGCTGTAAGATTAATGGATGGTGTTTATCTGTGTGATGAAAAAGAATGTGAATAAAACAAAAATGTACCATTATAAATGGGAGCCCTAGGATGTGTGGTGGTTAGAGATGTGGACTGATGAGAATTTTGCTTTTCTAAAGTTCTGTTGTGAAAACTGTACATTCCGTTCCATGTACAGTAGTGATATGTAGCAATCATGTGCTCCAGTCAAATGTCCAGCTGCATGAATAATAATGGTGGCTTGTTTGGATAAAATAACTTAGGCTGAATACTTGAAAGCGTGACCTGGGTGAGGTAGAGAGGAAACAGGGTCTTACAAGAAGCAGATATTGTTCTGTCTGTGTGGTTTTTACTCTTTGCAAAGTGAGTCCAGCACAGTGCAGTCAGTGGGTCAGTCTTCCTGAGCTGCATCTAACCAGTGGAAACATCTGCAGCACTGCAGAGAAGCACTCAGCAGACAAACAAACCCAAACAGCTTACAGCTGTATGTCACTTTTGGACAGAGGTGGACAAAGTACACAACTTCACTACTTGAGTTAAGTATAGATACTCCTCGTCAAATAATACTCAAAGTTTTTCAGTTAATTTTTTACTTCAGTTAAAGTACTGGAGTATTTGCATCTAAAAATACTTAAGTATTCAAAAGTACATTATGTTTTAAATGCAAGACATTTTTCAGAACCTAATGACTCCTGAACACCCCACTGAATACACTGACTGGCTTGTACATCTTGTAGAATAAAAAGCTTGTGGAATATGATACAATGACTATAGAAACACAACTGACATAACAAAAGTACAGCCATTGTCATTTTCATCTTATTTAACACCCCCCACCCCACTCACACAAAAGAGCATGGTAGTGTTCTTACAGAGCCGTAGCAGTGTGTGTGTGTGCATGTGTGCATGTGTGTTTGTGTGTGTGTGTGTCTATGTGTGTGTGTGTTTGTGTGTCTGTGTATGTTTGTGTGTGTGTCTATGTGTGTGTATGTTTGTGAGCCAAGTAACAAGACAGGGAGCAAGAAACAAAACTCCTCTTTCTTAATTATCCACATCGTTATTAACGACACAGGTATATATACAGGTACATATACAGGTACATGTATATACTCAAAAATACATCCAGAACACACAATTAAATGAAAAACGTAATTTAAGAACACTTGAAATTTTCATTCAGTTTCTTTCATCTGTTTAATATAATCGATCAGTCCCTGTGCGTTTGCCCCAAACCATTCAGCATGGTACACAAGGGAGACAAGTAAGCATGTGTGACATCAAAGAACTGATTGCAGCAACTCAGCCTTTCCACAACATTAAAGCCGCTTATTCCCCCCCATGCCATGAAGAAATAATCTCTGTGGCTCCCCTCTCCCCCTCCCTCAGCCCCCAGTCTGGCTTGAACATTTGCACTTCCAGTAAAAATGCGCCCCAAACACACTGACACCAAACTCAGCACCGGTGCTCCGTAAAATCCCGTGATTCAGTCTCAGAAGCACTGGCTCCCCTGCCCTCCTCTGAACATTATTAAAGCTACACCCTGAACACTCTGTGTGACTGACATGAATGAGAAGCATCTTTATTCATAATCTCTGTAGCGGAGGTCAGAATACAGAGTGTCATTATTCCCGTCTTTCTTCTGTCTCCTGGGTTTTGGCTTCTTAAGGTTCAGGGCAGCGTAATTCAGTGTGTCCTCGTCATGGCACTGTGGAGACAAAGATGGCAGAATTGGATGGATCAAATCGGTTTGCTATTACCTATTTTCACAAATAGCACTTAAAATGCTGATCCCAGGATGGAAATCAGTCTGAGGTTCATTTGTTTTACTGACGATTTGTAATTTGAAATATTTATTACATACTTGCTTGCGTGACCATTCCACTTTTGATATATCACTGTTCTTTTCATCTGTTTAAAATATATAACACATCAATATATTATTTAATTTCGCACGGTATCATACCGTGGTCAGATAACATTCCGAATTTTCAAGCAATCAACATCCTTTTTGTCTCAAAAATGAAAGTAAAAATGACTTCTGTCAATTTAAGTGTGCATGTTTGGATACGTGTCATTTGTTCTCATATATCATATATAATAAAATTGCTATAAAGGAGATCTTGGTAATAAAAGTTATTGATATGCAACTTATTGCAACATGTATATTTCAATAGATTTTGCAAAATATGAAAGATATAATACAAAAATGTAAATCTTACAGTACAAAAAGGTTTATATAAATAAGGTGAGATTTAATAATGGATTTTAAAACTGTATTACCTGCAAGAGTGGTTTTAATATGAAAATGTTATCTATCATAAAACAATTTTATATTTCTATAATTTGTTAAAATCTACATTTTGTCCTTCTGAGTGCATAAAGCCGGGCAGCGTACCTGCACAGTGTGTACAGGTCAGTTTACATCTTATACAAATGAGAGCAACGTTCAGAATAATGCTGCAAGATAAAACTATCAGCAAGCCAGAGTGAAGAGGATCCAGCAGCTTCTGAAAGCCTGTAACAAAGAGATAGATTTCAGCATAATGATATAGAGACACATTTCCCATTTGCTTACATTACATTAGTTAAAGATCAAATCGATAACACATTACAGCAGTTGTTTTGTAAATAGTCCATTTTTAACATGAACTTCTAGTATTTTGCATTTTAACAATTTATATTAATATTTGAAATAATTATTAAATTAGGCTCCGGACCCCCCGCGACCCAATAGGATAAGCGGTTTGGAAAATGGATGGATGGATGGATATTAATATTTGAAATAATTATTAAATTAGGCTCCGGACCCCCCGCGACCCAATAGGATAAGCGGTTTGGAAAATGGATGGATGGATGGATAATTATTAAATTAACATCTGTGTAATTTAATTTAAGCACTTAAATTAGAAAATTCATTACATTAAAAAAAGAAATAAATGTCTTAATAGCAGAATAAGCTAAATAAAACTTTGAAGCAGATATACTCTCCACACTGGGTGCTACCATCTATATCCAGCTGTGTGCCGTTCCCAAACAGCATCTCCCCACACTGGGTGTTACCATCTATATCCAGCTATGTGCCGTTCCCAAACAGCATCTCCCCACACATGGCCACAGCGCAGTAGTAAGTCCCAGCATCGGAGAGGCTGAGGTTCCCCTTGGGGAGGCTGTAGACGCAGCTCCGTGTAGGAGATCCAGCCTCAGGGCTCTTCTCACACTCATCACTGCTGTTTCCATGGCTGTAAATGACTCCAGGAAGGGATTCTCCTGATCCATGTCTGAACCAGTAAACACTGTGTTCTCCTGCACAGCTCCCAGTCTCTATCGTACACTGCAGGCTCACAGAGTCTCCTGGCTGCAATGTGTCAGACACAGGCTGCTGTACCACAGTCCTGCTGTTGGAGTCTTTACCTGAAAAGCAAAATAGTCATGATGACAGCCCTTTGAGAATAACAATGGAAAATACAGATCCTCAAAAATTGTTCTTACAGATTTTTGGGAACTGAATCGATGTTCTTCTAGCCATCCAAGAAATCAGTAACTTCTTGGAGAACAGCTGACATTCTTCTCTCTTTTTATTGTATTACTGCTTATTAGTATATATCAGGTAACACTATACATTAACTGCACCTACATAATACCTAAATAAAAATTATATGATAATAACAAACATTATAATCATATAATGTCTTGTATTAATGTATGAAGGTAGATGAATATAATTAATTTCAATTCAAAGAAATGAAGTGTGTAAAGTGTACTTTATATTTTCATGATTTTCGTGACTTTACATTTGGTTTATGTTGCCCCTTTTCCACAGGAAGGTATTTATTGTTTTTGCATATTTAGCTCTTGATGTGTTTTGGTATTTTTGAGCATTTTGCTGTAGTACCTGCATAATTTAATTCAAGAGCCGAAGAGCTGTTTGCCCATTACTAGTTTGTCTATCTTTTAACATTAAAGAAAAAGTATACATAGTAAAAGGAATTACTTGGTTTCGTAGTTCCTCCTATTTATTTTCTTATGCACACAAAAGTAAGTTTTTCCGTTCAACCATAGCACTACAGCGAAAAGCAAAACGTCATGGCAAATACAATTATGCTTTATTCCAATACACATTGCTAATTTTTCATTATTATTACATTTATTCAGCATAATATCTTCAAAGGTTTCATGATTTAATTTGCAATCTTCTGGCCTGAAATCTTTTCCTGCTACACTGAAGACTCTCTCAGCGTGTGCAGAGAAAGCTGCAGCCAAAGGGTTGGCATCCTCTGATAAACATGGTTGGTTCAGGTATCGGTGACATTATGTGAACCTTTCATGGCAGGAATAGGGACTAGTTTGACTTTTGATGCAGGAAAAGTGTTTGGGACGTTTCTTAGGTTAGAAACTGCCGTCACTGCAGCCAACACTGACTTTTAAGGAGAGACACTCAGCTCTTCCTATGAGCAGATCCACCATGGTGCACAAAATGACAGTATAATTATTATTTTAGGTGACACTTCAAATGTTGCATTATTTCATTCTTTACAAAACGACATTTTTATAACAATGATGTATAACAATGTTAATGTGTTTATGTATAATTCATATTTAAATTAAAGTTCATATTTTAGTTAAAAGCTACACCTACAGTACGTATATGAACTTGAATTTGAATCCAAACCCTTTTTCGTTCTTCTTCTTTAAATTCAAATATAAATTTCAATGCCACAACCTGTTTTCAACCACAATTCAAATGTAATTCAGATTAACAAAATGAACTGAAATTCAAGTTCATATATGTATTCAAAATCCTGAATTTTAGGATACGTATTTGAGAATTTCATTCTCAAATCAGTTCTGAATGGTGCACATCCCTAGTTCATATGTTAAATCATGCATTTTTTTTTTCAGAGTGAATACACACTGACTGCTCAGATAAATAACGTCAAAAATAATTTTCTTTTGTTGCTTAAGATTTTTGCACAGTCCTATACTGTATATAACAACTCAAACATTTTTTTATGTTATTTGTTTTAAAGAGGCTGCAATGTGTAACATTAACATCTGTATAAAGAGAAGGTTAGGCTTTTGGCTGACAGCAAGCAAAATGCAACAAATTGTATAATAATAATAATAATAATAATAATAAATATAACTGCAAGCAGTGATAAATGGTTCCAAAGCTAATGGAAAGAATAGGTGGGTAGACATGGAGTACACAGCATAAAATGAAAAGTTCAATAATAATGGGACATGAAATAGAGACTGTAATTGCTGGCCAATGCATTAAAATAGTCAGAAAGTAGGAAATACTACTACAATAGCATGAGAAGCTAATGGACAGAATAGGCTGATCATTTAGACAGAAGAAAGGCTGAAAGTATTCAATGGCATTTTATAAATGGAGCAAGGGCTCCACCTGCTAGATAATTTATTACAAAATTGCAATTGCTGCAGTTTACACAGCCTAAAGTATAATTGAAGGCTGATAAATTTGTAAAAGTCAGATGGCAGGACAGTAAAAGGAAATTGAAAATATGGACTCAGATGAAGGAGTGGGTGATTAATCTTTGAATGTTTGATGGAAAATAAGGATATTTCAGCTGAATTAACTAAGGTTGGTCTTAGACATATATGAACAGTGGCTGTAGCGCCCCTGTTTGACTGATCGGCACCAAGGTTGGTGGGTCTCTCTGGGAGGCCGTGCTACATTAGTGGGTAAAATTTGGTGAGAATCGGATGAAGAATGCCTGAGATTTAGCTGTTTGATTGAAATAGGAATTGAAATGGTTTGGCCAGCAGGTGGAGCCTGCGCTCCATGGATAAATTCTATTCAATA
The DNA here is from genome assembly GCF_023856365.1 of Brienomyrus brachyistius. Taxonomy (NCBI): domain Eukaryota; kingdom Metazoa; phylum Chordata; class Actinopteri; order Osteoglossiformes; family Mormyridae; genus Brienomyrus; species Brienomyrus brachyistius. The sequence goes on along the minus strand of NW_026042515.1, from coordinate 146,492 downwards.
CTTTTAGGCCTTCTCAGCCAAGTTTGCTCTTAGACACATATGAACAGTCGCCGTAGCGCCCCCGTTTGACCGATCGGCATCAAAGTTGGAGGGTCTGTCTGTGGGCAAGTGGTACATTTGTGGATCAAATTTCGTGAGGATTGGATGAAGCATGCCTGAGATTTAGCTGTTTGATTGAAATCGGCTTATAAATGATGCAGGTTGGGTGTGGCTGGTGGCCATATTATACAGAAAGGTCAGGTATTTTTTAATAATCATCCCTGACGGCAGTGTCTTGATTGACTTGACACCAGAATCACTTACATGGGGTGTAGATTGTTAAAGTTATAGGAATATTTCATTTAATCAGTTTTTAAATATCACAAGGGAATGCAGATGACTGTTATTATCCAATACATATATCTTGATTTGGCATGACTCACAGAACTTGCAGTACAAAGGATTTTTACCAGTAATATGAGACTTGAACAGAAATGAGATAAATGTCACTTTCACTGGTTTTGCAGGTTTAGAGACACATATTGCATTGCTGTAGCGCCCCCGTTTGACCAATCGGCACCAAATTTGGAGGGCCCTTACCCACTACCGTCCTTGATGACATATTCAAGTTTGGTAGTGATTGGCTGAGGCAGGCCTGAGATACAGCTGTCTGATTGAAGTGGGCGTGGCACCTGTATGGTCTGGATGTGGCTGGTCGCCGTACCTTATAGAAAGTTTAGGATTTTTTGAATAATTGTATACCAGGACTGTCTCCTGATTTGAATGATATCAGATTTACATAGGTTGGTTGAAAATCCAAGGAGGTTAACGAAATGTCATGTTTTTAGACTCCTATAAAATACGCAAAAGCGGAAAGAGATAGAATGAAGTTCTACATGGCTTTGAATTTGGCATGGGCCAGTGCATTACATAAGTAACAAATCTCAATTTTATCATTAACAGTTCAATAGAAATAAGCAGAAATGCAAATCCTGTCGCTGTAGCGCCCCCATGTGGACAATTGGTGTGGCCTTCGCAGGGATTGCTAGGGGTTAGGAGACAAATGTACAAGCCTATTTTTGTTCAGATCAGCTGTTGTTAAGCCTGTCAAAGGCCTGTCAGAATGCTGCTTGATTTTGATTGGCTGATGGTGGCTAGGGTTTTATGATTAATGACTGCCCTGATAGATACCTGACCTCAGGCTTCAGAGTAGTACATGTATGCCAAATTTCATTTGGATCGGTCAAGGCAGTCAGGAGATATTGGCAGTTTTTAGTTGTAGCGCCCCCTATTGACGAAATGCGGCCCGCCTTCAACAGTGTCCCCAGAATGGGGTACGGGGATAGGATTTAAAATTTGGTGAAGGTAGGCTAGGGTATGGCCAAGTTATAACAGTCAGACCAATACTAGCTAAATTTAGGTAGTCTTTGGGCGTGGCTAGTGGCTGTATCATACACAAATGTCAGGGTTATTTGAATGATTATGGATCAGCTCAGAGACCTGATCGGTTTTATACCTCATTTGTCTGATTCCGTCAGACGGTGTAGGAATTACAAGCAAAAGTAGGTTTTGCAAATTATGCAAATTAGCAAAAAATCTAAGTAGGCGGAGCTTAATAGTCCAAATGGCAAGTTGGTAGGGCAAGGATGTCTCTATCAGTAGAAATATGAATTTCAATTATAGGACTAACAGGACAGGAGATATCAATCAAAACGCGTTAGAGGGCGCCACGGCGCCCCCATCTGGCCGACATGGTTGGGTCGGATGATCTGAGTAGCGGGGAGGAATTGACATCATCCTACCAAGTTTCATAATTCTAGCACTTACGGTTTAGGCTGTACATTCAGTTTTAGGGCAGAAAAATAATAATAAATATAACTGCAAGCAGTGATAAGCGGTTCCAAAGCTAATGGAAAGAATAAGTGGGTAGAAATGGAGTACATGGAATAAAATGAAAAGTTCAATAATAATAGGACATAAAATAGAGACCGTAACTGCTGGGCAATGCATTTAAATAGTCAGAAAGTAGGAAATACTACTACGATAGCATGAGAAGCTAATGGACAGAATAAGTGGGTAGACATGGAGTACACAGCATAAAATGAAAAGTTCAATGGCATAAAATGAAAAGTTCAATAATAATAGGACATGAAATAGAGACTGTAATTGCTGGCCAATGCATTTAAATAGTCAGAAAGTAGGAAACAGTACTACAATAGCATGAGATCTGACATGTTGATGTTACAGTAGAAACGTTTAGTTAGGATAAGAAAAAGGGTGGATGAGAATCAGGCGGAAAATGTAATTGCACCTGCTTAGGAGAAATATCACCAATGTAGATCTGTCTGGTGAAGTGCCTGAGCTTGACTGAATATATGGTTTGGGATGATGGCATATGAACAGTGGCTGTAGCGCCCCTGTTTGACTGATCGGCACCAAAGTTGGTGGGTCTCTCTGGGAGGCCGTGCTACATTAGTGGGTAAAATTTGGTGAGAATCGGATGAAGAATGCCTGAGATTTAGCTGTTTGATTGAAATAGGAATTGAAATGGTTTGGCCAGCAGGTGGAGCCTGCGCTCCATGGATAAATTCTATTCAATACTTTTAGGCCTTCTCAGCCAAGTTTGCTCTTAGACACATATGAACAGTCGCCATAGCGCCCCCGTTTGACCGATCGACATCAAAGTTGGAGGGTCTGTCTGTGGGCCAGTGCTACATTAGTGGGTGAAATTTTGTGAGGATTGGATGAAGCAAGCCTGAGATTTAGCTGTTTGACCTAAGGTGGATCTTAGGAGTATACAGATAGTGGCCATAGCACCCCCGTTTGACCGATCGGCATCAAAGTTTGAGGGTATGTCTGTAGACCAGTGCTACATAAGTGGATCAAATTTCGTGAGGATTGGATGAAGCACGCCTGAGATTTACCTGTTTGATTGAAATCGGCTTATAAATGATGCAGGTTGGGTGTGGCTGGTGGCCATATTATACAGAAAGGTCAGGTATTTTTTAATAATCATCCCTGACGGCAGTGTCTTGATTGACTTGACACCAGAATCACTTACATGGGGTGTAGATTGTTAAAGTTATAGGAATATTTCATTTAATCCGTTTTTAAATATCACAAGGGAATGCAGATGACTGTTATTATGCAATACATATATCTTGATTTGGCATGACTCACAGAACTTGCAGTACAAAGGATTTTTACCAGTAATATGAGACTTGAACAGAAATGAGATAAATGTCACTTTCACTGGTTTTGCAGGTTTAGAGACACATATTGCATTGCTGTAGCGCCCCCGTTTGACCAATCGGCACCAAATTTGGAGGGCCCTTACCCACTACCGTCCTTGATGACATATTCAAGTTTGGTAGTGATTGGCTGAGGCAGGCCTGAGATACAGCTGTCTGATTGAAGTGGGCGTGGCACCGGTATGGTCTGGATGTGGCTGGTCGCCGTACCTTATAGAAAGTTTAGGATTTTTTGAATAATTGTATACCAGGACTGTCTCCTGATTTGAATGATACCAGATTTACATAGGTTGGTTGAAAATCCAAGGAGGTTAACGAAATGTCATGTTTTCAGACTCCTATAAAATACGCAAAAGCAGAAAGAGATAGGATGAAGTTCTACATGGCTTTGAATTTGGCATGGGCCAGTGCATTAGATAAGTAACAAATCTCAATTTTATCAATAACAGTTCAATAGAAATAAGCAGAAATGCAAATCCTGTCGCTGTAGCGCCCCCATGTGGACAATTGGTGTGGCCTTCGCAGGGATTGCTAGGGGTTAGGAGACAAATGTACAAGCCTATTTTTGTTCAGATCAGCTGTTGTTAAGCCTGTCAAAGGCCTGTCAGAATGCTGCTTGATTTTGATTGGCTGATGGTGGCTAGGGTTTTATGACTAATGACTGCCCTGATAGATTCCTGACCTCAGGCTTCAGAGTAGTACATGTATGCCATATTTCATTTGGATCGGTCAAGGAATTCAGGAGATATTGGCAGTTTTTAGTTGTAGCGCCCCCTATTGACGAAATGCGGCCCGCCTTCAACCGTGTCCCCAGAATGGGGTACGGAGATAGGATTTCAAATTTGGTGAAGGTAGGCTAAGGTATGGCCAAGTTATAACAGTCAGACCAATACTGGCTAAATTTACGTAGACTTTGGGTGTGGCTAGTGGCCGTATGATAGACCAATATCAGGGTTATTTGAATTATTATTCATCAGCTCAGAGACCTGATCGGTTTGATACCTCATTTGTCTGATTCCGTCAGACGGTGTAGGAATTACAAGCAAAAGTAGGTTTTGCAAATTATGCAAATTAGCAAAAAATCTAAGTAGGCGGAGCTTCATAGTCCAAATGGCAAGTTGGTAGGGCAAGGATGTCTCTATCAGTAGAAATATGAATTTCAATTATAGGACAAACAGGACAGGAGATATCAATCAAAACGCGTTAGAGGGCGCCACGGCGCCCCCATCTGGCCGACATGGTTGGGTCGGATTATCTGAGTAGCGGGGAGGAATTGACATCATCCTACCAAGTTTCATAATTCTAGCACTTACGGTTTAGGCTGTACATTCAGTTTTAGGGCAGAAAAATAATAATAATAATAATAAATATAACTGCAAGCAGTGATAAGCGGTTCCAAAGCTAATGGAAAGAATAAGTGGGTAGAAATGGAGTACATGGAATAAAATGAAAAGTTCAATAATAATAGTACATAAAATAGAGACCGTAACTGCTGGGCAATGCATTTAAATAGTCAGAAAGTAGGAAATACTACTACGATAGCATGAGAAGCTAATGGACAGAATAAGTGGGTAGACATGGAGTACACAGCATAAAATGAAAAGTTCAATGGCATAAAATGAAAAGTTCAATAATAATAGGACATGAAATAGAGACTGTAATTGCTGGCCAATGCATTTAAATAGTCAGAAAGTAGGAAACAGTACTACAATAGCATGAGATCTGACATGTTGATGTTACAGTAGAAACGTTTAGTTAGGATAAGAAAAAGGGTGGATGAGAAACAGGAGGAAAATGTAATTGCACCTGCTTAGGAGAAATATCACCAATGTAGATCTGTCTGGTGAAGTGCCTGAGCTTGACTGAATATATGGTTTGGGATGATGGCATATGAACAGTGGCTGTAGCGCCCCTGTTTGACTGATCGGCACCAAAGTTGGTGGGTCTCTCTGGGAGGCCGTGCTACATTAGTGGGTAAAATTTGGTGAGAATCGGATGAAGAATGCCTGAGATTTAGCTGTTTGATTGAAATAGGAATTGAAATGGTTTGGACAGCAGGTGGAGCCTGCGCTCCATGGATAAATTCTATTCAATATTTTTAGGCCTTCTCAGCCAAGTTTGCTCTTAGACACATATGAACAGTCGCCATAGCGCCCCCGTTTGACTGATCGACATCAAAGTTGGAGGGTCTGTCTGTGGGCCAGTGCTACATTAGTGGGTGAAATTTTGTGAGGATTGGATGAAGCAAGCCTGAGATTTAGCTGTTTGACCTAAGGTGGATCTTAGGAGTATACAGATAGTGGCCATAGCACCCCCGTTTGACCGATCGGCATCAAAGTTTGAGGGTATGTCTGTAGACCAGTGCTACATAAGTGGATCAAATTTCGTGAGGATTGGATGAAGCATGCCTGAGATTTAGCTGTTTGATTGAAATCGGCTTATAAATGATGCAGGTTGGGTGTGGATGGTGGCCATATTATACAGAAAGGTCAGGTATTTTTTAATAATCATCCCTGACGGCAGTGTCTTGATTGACTTGACACCAGAATCACTTACATGGGGTGTAGATTGTTAAAGTTATAGGAATATTTCATTTAATCAGTTTTTAACTATCACAAGGGAATGCAGATGACTGTTATTATGCAATACATATATCCTGATTTGGCATGACTCACAGAACTTGCAGTACAAAGGATTTTTACCAGTAATATGAGACTTGAACAGAAATGAGATAAATGTCACTTTCACTGGTTTTGCAGGTTTAGAGACACATATTGCATTGCTGTAGCGCCCCCATTTGACCAATCGGCACCAAATTTGGAGGGCCCTTACCCACTACGGTCCTTGATGACATATTCAAGTTTGGTAGTGATTGGCTGAGGCAGGCCTGAGATACAGCTGTCTGATTGAAGTGGGCGTGGCACCTGTATGGTCTGGATGTGGCTGGTCGCCGTACCTTATAGAAAGTTTAGGATTTTTTGAATAATTGTGTACCAGGACTGTCTCCTGATTTGAATAATACCAGATTTACATAGGTTGGTTGAAAATCCAAGGAGGTTAACGAAATGTCATGTTTTTAGACTCCTATAAAATACGCAAAAGCGGAAAGAGATAGGATGAAGTTCTACATGTCTTTGAATTTGCCATGGGCCAGTGCAATAGAAAAGTAACAAATCTCAATTTTATCATTAACAGTTCAATAGAAATAAGCAGAAATGCAAATCCTGTCGCTGTAGCGCCCCCATGTGGACAATTGGTGTGGCCTTTGCAGGGATTGCTAGGGGTTAGGAGACAAATGTACAAGCCTATTTTTGTTCAGATCAGCTGTTGTTAAGCCTGTCAAAGGCCTGTCAGAATGCTGCTTGATTTTGATTGGCTGATGGTGGCTAGGGTTTTATGATTAATGACTGCCCTGATAGATAGCTGACCTCAGGCTTCAGAGTAGTACATGTATGCCAAATTTCATTTGGATCGGTCAAGGAAGTCAGGAGATATTGGCAGTTTTTAGTTGTAGCGCCCCCTATTGACGAAATGCGGCCTGCCTTCAACAGTGTCCCCAGAATGGGGTACGGGGATAGGATTTAAAATTTGGTGAAGGTAGGCTAAGGTATGGCCAAGTTATAACAGTCAGACCAATACTGGCTAAATTTACGTAGACTTTGGGCGTGGCTAGTGGCCGTATGATAGACCAATATCAGGGTTATTTGAATTATTATTCATCAGCTCAGAGACCTGATCGGTTTTATACCTCATTTGTCTGATTCCGTCAGACGGTGTAGGAATTACAAGCAAAAGTAGGTTTTGCAAATTATGCAAATTAGCAAAAAATCTAAGTAGGCGGAGCTTCATAGTCCAAATGGCAAGTTGGTAGGGCAAGGATGTCTCTATCAGTAGAAATATGAATTTCAATTATAGGACTAACAGGACAGGAGATATCAATCAAAACGCGTTAGAGGGCGCCACGGCGCCCCCATCTGGCCGACATGGTTGGGTCGGATTATCTGAGTAGCGGGGAGGAATTGACATCATCCTACCAAGTTTCATAATTCTAGCACTTACGGTTTAGGCTGTACATTCAGTTTTGGGGCAGAAAAATAATAATAATAATCCTAAGAAAAACAATAAGGTTCCATTGCACTTCGTGCTTTGGAACCTTAATAATCCTAAGAAAAACAATAAGGTTCCATTGCACTTCGTGCTTTGGAACCTTAATGAATGATTTTTGTTTGATGTTTAGAAAAACATTTATGGAACAAAGCAGACAATAAGGTATCTTTGCTAATTTTATATTGACAAACAACTAAACTGTCAAAATTATTTTGCAGGGAATAATCTTACTGACATTATAATAAAGCAAATATGAAAATAGTTGGAATCTCATTTACCTGTGATTATGACAAAGGTTCCATTCCCGAAGGTGACCTCATGAAGAAACACAGCAGCACAATAATACACTGCAGAATCTGACGGCTCCACGTTAGAAATAGTGAGGTTAAAACTCCCCTCTGCATTCAGTAAGGAGTAACGTTTTATGCTTTTATATTCCTTGTAAAATTCACCAGGTACGTAGAGAAGTGCTTTCGCCATGGGCTGGGGCTTCCGACCAACAGCTTGCTTAAACAAAGTAACAAAAGTTGTTTCTCCTTGACAGAAGCATGTCAGGGTCACACTGTCTCCAAGCTGAACCCTCATCAGGTGACTGGGCTGAACAACATCTGTAGTCAGTGCAGTGTCTGCAAAAACAGAAAAACAAAAAAAATCATAATCAAATAAGACATATAATAGTAATCTAAATAACTATTAACTATGATGCAGATTAAATGGCCAAATTCCACTGATCACATCATACAGATAAATGAAAATATTAAAATCCCAAAATAATTTATATTATAGGGCCTTACTAATGAAAATGAGAAGACCAAAGAGTCTGAACATTTTTGTGCTTCCACTGTTTAGAATAAACTGCTCTGCTGCTAAGTGAGAGATCATGGTCGTGGTCGGGATGAAAGGGCAGGAAACAGAGAGGAAACAGAGAGACACACATCAGGCTGATCTGATTGGCTGTTCACATGGGAACTTAAGTAACAGTGAAAAAGCATTTTAATGTGCACTTACATGACGTTTATTAATTTACTCCTTAACATCCAGTTAAAATGAGAACAATTAGATAAACAGGAGCAGATACTGAGCATATAAAGTTCTTTGTACAGAGTGCTGAGATACTGTGGGAGAGCATTTGCTAATCATCTCTCTCAGACAAGCTCAGCACAGTATGAGTCTGTTATCTATCTGATATTAGACAGTCTCTCATACAGTAATAATAATTGATACTTTATTGGTCCCTGTGGAGAAATTGTCTTAACTTCTCTCTCAACTTGCTCTCTTTTTTTTAGAGTAAACAGAGTAAGTTGTCTGCGAAGGGCAGCCACCCATAGTGATGCCCAGTGAGCTGGGGGTTAAGGGCCTCGCTCAAGGACGCAGAGATGTGCTGTGGCTGGGTTTGAACCAGCGACCATCTTATTACAAGCACACAGGCATTAGATCTTCTAATCACACTTAAAAGGCAGATTAAATGTTCTTTCCACCATGCAAACAGAATGTAAATTGTAGCTTTACTGCTTAGATTTACATTCACACATTTGCATTTAAAACAAGCATTTTAAGTGATGTACATGAGAGTAAATGGTGAATCAGTTTATTTGCCACTCTACACATTACATTGGCGCCCATTATAAGTAACTGTACAGTGACATTGCAGTTCCTCAGTTGCTTTGATGCATTTCTGGAATCACCCTTAACATCTGCAAAACTGTAAGTGCATTTCCCAAAACAATTCGTGCAAACAGCACCACACAGATGGACTGTCTACAAAAAAAGTCATAGAGGCCACCAGCAGCCCGAATACCACACCGTAAGGCCGTATGTTAGGATGCTCTCTATGGCAGAGCGGTAGGAGGCCACCAGCAGCCCGCATACCAGACCGTAAGGCAGCATGTTAGGATGCTCTCTATGGCAGAGCAGTTGAAGGTCCCGATCAAGAAATCCGACAAGTTTCCCCAATAAGCCAGTAACCCCGCTTCATAGAACAGGCCACAGGACTGGTTTTGGTGAGATAGTCCGAGTAGTAGGTAGAAATCAGGATGGAGACTGAGTGTGGGTCTAACAGGTGAGCAGATGTAGGACAGAATGTAGAGCCCTCTGGTGGAGTGCCTGTGCATGACTGAATGTATGGTTTGGGTCTGATGGTCTGAATAGTTGGTAGAAATAGGCACCTTCCTACCTGATGTGGTAGGTCTAGATAAGGGGTCACCAACATGGTGCCCCAAGGATGCCCCCAATGACCACATGAGTTGCCCGTGGACCTGTTCTATAAAATAGCACAACTCACCAGCGAACATCATCTAAAATTTTATTTTGTCCTGTTTCTAATCTATCACATTTGCATTTATATAGATTTGAAATTGAATATAAAAAAGCATTTAAAACATGTTTATCATGCATGAAGTTTAGACATGTTTAGGAGGGCGTTTAAAACTGATATCAAACTTCGTATGGCTCAGTACCCGTGAAGTAGCTCTCCGTTTTAAAAAGGTTGGTGACCCCTGGTCTAGATCTTGCAAGTTTGTTTGTACTGGCTGTGTGAACATACTGTAGCACTGTTAAGAATATGCAACACAGCCTGAGTTGGGGATCTGCTGTATGCATCAGTAATATAATGCTTTGTCCTTTTCTAGGCTGTTCATTAAGACATAAAGCCTGAAAGTTTTCTGAATGGCATTAATGAAATTGAGCACTGCCCCCACCTGCTGGCCAATTTATTAAAACATTGAAATCGCTGTCTGCACAGGCTGACGTGTCATTTAAGTCTGATAATTTTCTATGAGTCAAACGGCAAGAAAATGACAAGAAGTTAAAAACATGGAGTTAGATGAAGGAGAAAAGATTACAAATTTGAAGATTATGAAATCAGGACATGTCAGCTAAGTCAGCCAAGGTGGGTCTTAAACATATGGACGGAAGTATGAGCGCTAAACTTAAACGGGTTCACTTGTAACCGCTGCCACCAAATTTCGTTAAATTGCTGGGGAGGTCCAGATACATGAGACAGGAATAGAAGGATTATTCTTTATTAATATACAGACGAGGGTTACAACCCTCCCTAGGGCAATAGAAGGGGATACCTGCCACGGGACATTCTAAAACGCTTAATGTGAAAATGCGTAACGCAACTTAATGTATTAAAACAGTCACCACAAATCACCAAATTTCTCGCGAATGTATCTGGCCATAAAGACTTACCTGACAAGAAATCAAAACCGAAATGCTAGGAATATGGACTTTAAGCCTTTTCTTTATGGGCGTCAATGGAGGGGAAAACGCTTGACGTAAGATGAAGTCCATATTCCTAGCATTTCGGTTTTGATTTCTTCCCTGGCATGGGTGACGGGTACACCACGTTCCCAAAGCCACGTTAGCCTCGAGCGAACTGCCCGGAGAAACCGCTCACACCAGCGCTGCAACCCGATCTCCTCCCCTTTTAAACACACATTTCTATGGCGTTAAATTAGTGCCAAAAGTCGTGCGCATAAAAACAGAAAATCCATGCTCTCTACGCGCTCGCGATTGCACAGCACTCACTCACTCGCTCGCCGTTAAATTAGGGCCAAAAGTCGAACCACGCGCGTGCGTGTGCTCGAGTGCTGAAAACCCATCCCCTCTACGCGCTCGCGTCTGCACAGCACTCGCTCGCTCGAATTTCCCGCTTCGTCTTACCGTATATAAAAGAATGGGCCAATGTACGGTAAATTGCATTGTGAATAAAATTTCTTAATACAACATCACAAAGCCAATTTAATAAATTCAAATCCTGGGAAGAACGCTCCTCAGATATTAGTTCTCGGGTTAGTGTTAGCAGACTATAGGCGAAACCACCTTAAGTGCTATCTGTTAATGTTTATTAAATTAGCATTAAAATGGAGAGGTTTATAATATCTTTTGTCCTTGTAGCTGCTAAATACACTCATTATTAAAGCCATAAAGTTGTCTGCCTACTACATTGGAATCTCCACTGAGTAAGTGTTTTTGATGGATTTTATTTAACTTTATTATACTCTGGTCCTTAGATCTAATGTCATACTTCTTCACTTATATTGTTTGTGAAAAGGTTTACCACGGTCAAACAGAGCAGCCACTACATCATCATACATGAACAAGCACCTCACAAAACAAAAACATTTCATTTTCATAATTAAAACTTTTGAATGGTAGGCCTAGTGTGTGGATCAGAGACAAGATCTTGACACCTCATTAACTATAATTTGTTCTGTGAACAGCTCAGATACCACCTTCTCGAAAGTCTTCTGCATAAAATAGAAATAGGATTCAGCGCGACTCCACTAAATTTGGATTACCTGGAGTTCCTTTGTCATCAGGAGCTGTATCTTCTGCAGGCCCTGTCTAATCACATTGAAGTACCTCCTGCTATCACCCTGGCTTTGCAAGAGCTCTTTGACCTTGTGAGGGCACATCTGGAACGTCCAGCCCCATGTGTCACACAGGAAGTCGCTGCCACCAATAGACGACCCAAGATTTTGATTGAAGAACAATGTTTGAAAGAAATGCTCCATACTCAACTTCCTGTGCCTTGCATAGCCACACTGATGGGTGTTTCAAGAAGAACAATCTTAAGAAGAATAAAAGAGTATGAGCTCTGTGTTAGGGAACTTGACAATTTGGTTTCTTCTGTCAAGAATGATCTACCAAATGCAGGCTACAGGATAGTCAATGCAGGCTGCAGTCAATGGGCTACAGGGTTCGGTGGAGAAGAGTTGCAGCCTCCATGCATAGGGTTGATTCCATGCGCATCATATAAAGGTTGTCAAGTCTTGGCTGTGTTGTACGCAGAATGTACCAGGGCCTTTGTCTCTAGTACACGTGGACACAAACCACAAGTTGATCCGGTTTGTATTACCAGCAAATTTATTTGGAGTAAACCCTGGGTGGATTGGTGTGAGGTGGTGGTGGGGCTTTGGAGAAGATTTCCTGCCGATCAACACTAGCAACTTATATCTATCTGTCATGGAGGTCTCGGGACTCACAGATATTCAGAGACATGTGGATAGTTTACCAGTGGTTTTCAGCAGGAAATAGTTATTACTACAAATTGTCACCCCCCCCCCCGCCCCCCACAGAAACTGGATCTGGCTATAGTGGGAAAATCTTTTTTTTTTTTTATTTGTGAGAACTTGAAAGCAAAACAAAACTTGGAAAAAATATATGCTCATTCACCAATTTTCTAATCTGGGGTCTAAAGTGGTCAGGCTTGCAAGTGTATTTGGTTATTTGTCTATCCTAGCCTGTTGCAGTGTATATTTCCTGTATATTTTGCATGTAAAAAATGTTGTTTGTTATGTCAGTGCTTAATATTATCATGTAGTCTTCATGAACTTTCTTCATCTTGGCCAGGGACTGCATTTGAAAAGTAGCCACTTGACTAAAATTGGCACATTTTCAGAAATGCCAGCAACAATACTGATAATGAACACCCCTCTAACTGACTCTCAGTTGGTTTAGAAAAAAGACTTTTAAGAGAAAAGAAAGCCTTCCTTTGGTTTTGCATTTTTCTCTTTTTTGTTGGCTGTGCACAATATATTAGAAGAATACCTTACAATTATATTAGTTAAGAAATAACAGATTGCGTATATACAATATTAAGGTGATGACAACAACCCTCACTGTCTCTAGGTGCTGCTTCAGACAGGGCATTCTGCAGCAGGGACACCACCCGTCGTGCAGCATCCAGCAAATCTCCCTATCACAACAGCCCACATAACAGAATAACATTAGTGTATGATTCAGTAGGGCTAGTCCAGGTCTGGAAAGTAGTTGGGCCAGATTTTTAAACCAAGAAATTTAGCTGGGCCAGACATTTTCAGCGGCCCAGTAAGCAACAGGTAATGGCATTTTAAACAAACACAAATCAAGGTACATTATTTTAAAAAACTACAACTGAACAGAATCTGAGAGCAATATTTTTTTTCACTTCTGAAATGAGAAAAATATTTTGGTCGTATCTGACCTAGACGCATCCCAAAGAAAAAAAATGCCTATTAGATGGTAAACAGACATAAAGAAAAAGGGAAAAATCGTCTATAATCATCATCCGCTTATACTGTGGTGATCCATTTCACCCACACAGGCATGATCACCATTAGCGGTTTCCACATTATTGTCGAGGTGACTATTCACTTTACCTCTGCTTTCTCCGACATCTTCCTGATTCTGCCGCCAACAAGGGGCTCATAGGGTGGAGACTGAGGGTGTTAAACAGACCAATCTTTTGTCACTGAATGCAACAAATAATGTATTTATCTGTCAAAAGTCCAGCACCAGGAAAAGCAACAGAGTGACAGTAGAAACTGTAATAATAATGGAAGTGCGCCGCCCTACAGGGAAGGAGGAGTGATGGGAGTCCCGGTGGTGGCTAAGCGCGCGTGGGGAGAGGCGTCGTACTGTGAGGCTTCATGAACTTCCGATGGGGCAGTGCTGTCATACAGCGGGGAGCCTGAGAGGGGCACTGTGGCCGGGTGCGAGAGCCCTGGGTAATGAGTTGTAGAGCTGCGCAGTGTCACGATCGGGTACAAGCAGGCAGGCGATCGTGCGGGCAAGGCGTGCAAGGAGCAAGCGGACAGGCAAAAACGGGAGTTTAATTAGGAAGCGCGGACGGGGAAACATCTCACGCATACAAACATCAATGACAGACACTGGACTCAGGTAAGACACGGACTGAAATACACAGGACTGAGCAAATTAACTAGATACAGCTGGGTACAAATCGGGAGAAAACACGTGGGTAATCAGGGGGCGTGGCACACAGGAGGAGCGGACGAGCCGGGCATGACACGCAGGAACTGAGAGCCCAAGCTGTTGGACATTCCACTGGACTAGGAGACTGGGGTGAGTGAGGAGGAGCTCATTGACCACAAACTGGGATACTGGCTGTGTGTGAGCAATGGGGTGGAGATTAAGGAAAGACGTTAAATCAGCATGCAGTGTTGCCTGGAAACAACAACAAATATACTAGTGTCACTGTACTAAAACAATATCAAAATAATGCCTATTTTTTATTCATTTTACTTGTAGAGTGCAAAGTACAAAGGAAAACAAAGAGTAACTATGGCGAAATAAATCAAAGCATGTCCCAGAATGATGGGCCTGAATGGATCAGGACAGAAGAAGGCGAAAGTCCTGTTAACGAGGTGAGACGATGCAGACACAGGCCAGGATGTGGGTATAGGCGAGAACAAGAGGGAAGACGGGGGCCCGAGACTCAGCATGGGGACAGGTGGGGGAGGGGAGGCACGGGCTCACCTGGAGCTGCTCCCGGAGGTGCCGCTATGACTCATGGGTAACATGCCGGAATGGGACGGCACCTGTAGGCTGGACCAGTTGTCATGGGAGGGCAACATGGACAGACAGGTAGACGAGCTGTCTGAATAAGCAGCTGCAAGTATAAAACAATAAATGAAGCAGGTATGTGGTGGGCAGTGTTACAGCGTCCTTAATATGGTCAATACAGAAAAGGCATGTTATCATGTTATGTATATACTGCCTCCAGTTACTTAATGCCTAACTTTAATACATTGATTGATTTGTTCACTGCTGCAGCCTGTGTCAACTTTCCTTTCAGACAGATGTAAAGTCCATTCTGTTTTTGTTCTGTGTAGTTTTTTTTGAACAGCATATGGCTGAATTCTGTTAAACCTCAGACTGAAGAAAATTGTGTTAATTGAAAAGCAAATATCAAAAACTCAGTCTGCAGGAATGTTTTTCTAAATATTTCTGTGGACTTTTGGAAATTTCACGAAATTCCATTGCTCCATTACATAAACACTGAGTGAGATTTCATTCCCATTACTGCAACGTATGAAGAGGATTATGACTTATTACTTTAGGTTATCGGACTGAGTGAGTTTTGGAAATTTGCTCTTCGATAACTGAAGCAGTGCTGTGAATGCAGAGGTTATATGCGTCGCATATCAACAGAACTGTATGTTTATGTCTTGTCTTAATTATTTTGATTAAATGTCTAACTATTCCCAATATGTGTGAACATACTTGGCCAAATAAAGCTGATTCTGATTCAGTCAGAGGGTAATCGTCGGTGTGCTGTACTATCGTGGTGACCCACACAGAGAGCTTAGGACCATGATTTCAGTGTGTGCTTGTGTGAGGGGACAGGCAGGGCGGCGGCTCACTGGGTGATGCACTCCTGTGGGTATAGGGGCTGGGATAGGGGGCGGAGCAGTTACTCCTCAAGGAGGAGTAACAGTCACAGCCGTGGGGGGAGGAGAGGGAGAGGGTGCTCCCAAACTGGGGGTGTGGGTTTGATGAAGAGCAGAGAGACCCTGAGCCTGGGATGAACCAGCTGCCTACTGAAACGAAAGCGGATAAAGACAGAAACTAGAACCTCAAACTAAACAACACAAACAACAATATCAAGTTATATTCAATCATTAAACCGTTATATATTTAATCTAAACAATAGTAATAAATATCGTTCCGATTCAAAATATCATTTACGGGTGAATCTTATGACTTGCATTGGGAAACAGGAAACGGGCCAAGCTGCAGGGCCAGTTCAAAGGCATAGTGCGAGGCGCCCAGAAAGGGGGCGAGGTCTGGGCGGAGTCAGCTAAAGAAGAAAAAGGCCTGACCTTTTTCTGGATGCTGTGGACTGTGTTTGTGTGTGAGCTGCAGCTGCATGTTCCTTACATTTTTTTTATTAACACCAGCACCGTGAGGTTTGGCCTGGACTGGGTCCTGTCCTGCATGGTTGAAGACATGTTGACTGATGGTCAGCCCGTGTTCTGTTGGATCCCACAGAAAGGAAATGGGAATCCCGTTTGGATCGGATGCTGACAGTTGAAAAAAAACTCATGTCTGTGTGTTATGAAAGAATATCAATAAATGTTTCCGAAAGGGGATGACTCATTTGGTAATTATTTACGGCTTATGTTATGGCTGAGAAATTTACAGTCTTTACTAAAGTCTGACTTCTTTCGAGTCACCTTTAATATAGATTGGACACTCTCTATGCTATGTACAATACTTATATAGATGGTACATGTTTACTTGCTTGCACAGATGGTTGATTAGGTAATTAGTGTAAGTGTGTGTGTGTGTGTGTGTGTGTCCAATCGCATGTATGTCCAAGGTCCATAGTAAGTAATATACACTGATCAAGAGATGCCTGAAAGTGGATGAAAGAGGACATTAGTGGGTGTATCACTTAGTGTAACGGGTGCAGGAAAATGAGCAGGACTGCAAGCCATATAATGACCCACTGTCCTTATCTAGCTCTTAATACAGTATGCATACAGTGATGTATCTACAATGGACAGCTACTATAAGCAGATAGCACAGTACAGGTGCTTAATCTGTATGCTATTTCCATCCATCCATTGTCCAAACCGCTTATCCTACTGGGTCACAGGGGGTCCGGAGTCTATCCCGGAATCAATGGGCACGAGGCAGGGAAGAACCCAGGATGGGGGGCCAGCCCATCACAGCTCACACTCACACACCATTCACTCACACATGCACACCTACGGTAAATTTAGCTACTCCAATTAGCCTCAGCATGTTTTTGGACTGTGGGGGGAAACCGGAGGAAACTAGCAGCTTTGTGTGGTAATTGTTTGTATTAAAAATACATTGGATCAAGTCAAATTATTTTTATGAAGAATTAACATCTAAAAGCTGCTAGTAGACCGTGGGAAAATAATTTTTCTATTTTCTTGCTGCCATCTCGTGGCCAAAAGTAGGTATTGCAATTTCCATCATATGTAAGAGGGCCTGCCCATCAGAGTAATGTACATCCTGTGACATGTATTGACTATCAAGACAAACTGAAACACGGTGTATTAGGCTGTCAATGAGTACTGGACTAGGGTGAAAAACTGCCTGATAATCTACCTATTAACTAGAAGAGTACAAACTGGAGACGGATCCCCTAATACAGAGGGATTAACGTCTGTGCCACATCCAGAACCATTCAGTGTAGGAGTCTGGTGGTTCTACTGGATACTGACAAGTACCCAGCCCCTTTGTTCCCTCTGATAATCATCAGTCCTCCTCTGAATGCCTTCACCACTCTATTCCTGAATAGGTACACATTTAAATATGCTAGCAAGATCAAGGTATTGGGATAACTGTTAGGTTCGCTGTTCAGAGAGTTGCAGTGAAAACCATCATACACAGTGGCCCTTTCTGGATAAGATTACCTCCCTCTGATCTAACAGGTCAAGATCAAAGCAAGGTGCATTGCAATGTCTGACACCCAGCACACTACAGCATATAAAATACAGGTATCCATCGCCTTCCGCATTTGGAACCAGGACCACTTGTTGCAAGTCAATTTGGGCGTATCTCAAGTTATACGAGAGAGGCAAGACATTAAGGACAGTATACACAGTACTGAAATAATAATGTACATATTAAACCACAGCACTTAATAAACAGATACTGCACTTACATTTCACAAAAAAAAAATAAAGCACAGATTGCACTAAGAAATCAAAAGATGCATGTGCTAGCAAACAGTGGGAGCTGAGGAAGAAGCAGTGGTGAAATACTTTATTGTACAGTACAGTAAGTTTCTTTTTATAGAATGAAATAGCATACAGGGGGCGGCATGGTGGTGCAGTGGTTAGCACTGTTGCCTCACACCTCTGGGACCCGGGTTCGAGTCTCTGCCTGGGTCACATGGGTGTGGAGTTTGCATGTTCTCCCCGTGTCGTCGTGGGGTTTCCTCCGGGTACTCCGGTTTCCCCCCACAGTCCAAAAACATGCTGAGGCTAATTGGAGTTGCTGAATTGCCCGTAGGTGTGCATGTGTGAGTGAATGGTGTGTGAGTGTGAGCTGTGATGGGCTGGCCCCCCATCCTGGGTTCTTCCCTGCCTCGTGCCCATTGATTCCGGGATAGACTCCGGACCCCCTGTGACCCAGTAGGATAAGCGGTTTGGACAATGGATGGATGGATGGATGCTGAGGCTAACTGGAGTTACTAAATTGCCCGTAGGTATGCATGTATGAGTGAATAGTGTGTGAGTGTGCCCTGTGATGGGCTGGCTCCCCATCCTGGGTTGTTCCCTGCCTCGTGCCCATTGCTTCCGGGATAGGCTCCAGACCCCCCACGACCCAGTAGGATAAGCGGTTTGGACAATGGATGGATGGATGGAAACAGCATACAGATCTTATAAGCACCTGTACTGTGCTATCTGCTCATAGTAGCTGTCCATTGTAGATACATCACTGTATGCATACTGTATTAAGAGCTAGACAAGGGTCATTATATGGCTTGCAGTCCTGCTCATTTTCCTGCACGCGTTACACTAAGTGATGCACCCACTAATGTCCTCTTTTATCCACTTTCGGGCATCTCTTGATCAGTGTATATTATTTACTATGGACCTTGGACATACATGCGATTGAACACACACACACACTTACACTAATTACCTAATCATCCATCTGTGCAAGCAGGTAAACATTTACCATCTATGTAAGTATTGCACATTGCATAGAGAGTGTCCAATCTATATTAAAGGTGACTCAAAAGAAGTCAGACTTCAGTAAAGACTGTAAATTGGCAGCCATAACATAAGCCGTAAATAATTACCAAATGAGTCATCCCCTTTCGGAAACATTTATTGATATTCTTTCATAACACACAGACATGAGTTTTTTTTCAACTGTCAGCATCCTTCTCGATTGTCAGAAGCTCTGCGCTAGAGGGAGGTTTACTGGTCTTATACTCTTCTGGCACCTTGTGTGATTCCTGACTTGGGACATCAGTTTGGCTCCTTCTGTATGTGGTTTACATTGTATTTGTTCTTTAAAGTTGCCCCTTCAGAATTAGACAGTGTAACCAGCTTGCCACATATTGCCTGGATGACATAAGGTCCGGTAAAATCCGGTTCCGTTCTTCCTCCTTTCCGTCCCCGCTTCCTCATGTTGAACAGAAGCGCCTCATCTCCAACATGATAAACTGTGTTTTGGTACCTCTTTTGTATTCGTTTACCACATGCCTGCTTCTGTTTTTCCTGTTACTAGGAGATGTTTTCAGCTGTTGTTGCTTATTGTCTCAACTACTTTATTTTTTTCATCAAAAAACGTGCCGTAGCTTTTCTCATCGGGAAGAATAATTGTGGAAAGCTGAAGTGGAAAAACATTCATAGCAAATTATTATTATTCACAGATCATTATAAAGAGTCATTTTCTAAAAGCATTAAGAACAATGTAATTTGCTGTTTCAAGATATGTTTTTAAATAACTACTTGTCAGTCATAAGAAACTCTTCAACACACATGATCCGATCTTGCCACAAATCATTTTTAATCTCACTTTTGTTGCCAGCAGTTCAGACATTAATGGCTGTGTGTTGAGTTATTTTGAGGGGACATCAAATTTACACCATTATACAAGCTGTACACTGATTACTTTACATTCTATCAGAGTTTCATATCTTTAACGTTGTCCCTTGAAAAGATATAATAAAATATTTACAAAAATGTGTGGGGTGTACTCACTTTTGTGAGATACTGTATATTAAGGGATTGATTGTCAATAATATCAGTAATTCCTGATGTAATGTTAAAAGAATAGAGCCTGTCTCACACAGTTCTAAAACAACCTCAAAAACAGACTTACCATTTTATGTCATCATTTGTTTTCTCATCCAGGCCATTGGTTTGGGGATGATATGCAGCAGTGATCAACGGCAGAACAGGGGCTCTGAACGCAGTATGGATTAAAAAGGAATTAACCATCTCTCTCAATATAAAATTAGGAGCATTTATTCTCTACAGAGGCCCCCATAGAATAGTGCATCCATCCCCTCACTCATGTTTAGACAGACGTAAGGCAACAGGCCAATGACATTCAGAACAGCAACAACATCAACAATTGTACAGCTAGTTTTAAAATTTAATAAAAAAGACAAACCAATTAGGTAATATTAATGAAATTATTAAAATGTGCAGATTAATAGTCAGAAATAATTTGCGATTTTAAGAGCGGAAAGGATACATTAAAACTCAATTACATTTATCCCTTAATAATAAAAAAAAGGTTTTTGAATTTTACATCATGATAAATGAGAACTATATGTGATTACTAATTACTGTTGACTAATTTCCTGTCTGGACGTTTCCCTCCTCATTGTTAAAAGTCATTATATGTCTGGGTGCCAGTCAGTGGAAGCACACAGACATGTTGGCCAGCTGTCATATTCATTCAGCACCAGCCCATCAAGTAGAGAATTCAGCACCACGGACAGTGACCTGTGTTACAATGACATCAGGTCATTGGCTCTAAATATTTTTCTAGAAATAACTAAATGGCTCTATTGTAGAAATTTCCAGCCAGAGTCTTGTGGTGCGTTCGTTTTTCTCTCGGAACTTGGAAATTCCAAATTGGGTGACATCACATCCAACAATCTCCCGTTCAAGCTAGCACAACTCGGAACAAACATGGCTGCCTCCATGAATACGCTGCTGTGTTGTTGCTTTATATTTTAGCAGTTATGGAGTAAGATTATTATTTCAGACAAATAAACAAGAAACAGGAACTAGTCAAACCACATTAAAAGCTTTATAAAGTATTTTAGTACATTCATAGCGATATTCTTTTTTCGAGAGGCAAACAAACTACAAACAAACCAAAAACACTAACAAGTCTGGTAAAAATCTGATATTGCATGTTAGGATACTGTTTACGGTCACAATATGGTATTCTCTAAATCGAACACGTGCAATTACATTAATAATTACTAATAATTATAAATAATAATAATAATAAATGGGCGGTATGGTCGTGCACTGGTTAGCACTGTTGCCTCACACCTCTGGGACCCAGGTTCAAATCTCCGCCTGGGTCACATGTGTGTGGAGTTTGCATGTTCTCCCCATGTCGTCGTGGGGTTTCCTCCGGGTACTCCGGTTCCCCCCCACAGTCCAAAAACATGCTGAGGCTAATTGGACTTGCTAAATTGCCCGTAGGAATGCATGTGAGAGTGCATGGTGTGTGTGAGTGTGCCCTGCGATGGGCTGGCCCCCCATCCTGGGTTGTTCCCAGCCTCGTGCCCATTGCTTCCGGGATAGGCTCCGGACCCCCCGTGACCCAGTAGGATAAGCAGTTTGGAAAATGGATGGATGGGATAATAATAAATTTAACAAAATAAACATTTTTAAGGATTTGTAAAATAGAATTAATGTTGAGTGTGTAAGCCGCCATGTTGAAATTACGTCACAGGGGCAACTCGGACAAGAAGATTCTGTCAGACATTAACGTCATAAAAGAGGCGTTTCTAATGGGAAGTGATGTTTTTCGTGACGTTTTTGTCCGAGTTGGAGTGAAATAATCAAACGCAGCATGTGTTCCTATTTGAAGAGAATATTCTATTTTTATTCTAAGGAACTACAGAAAATCAGCTCTGCATGTGATCTCCCCTTTACTGCTCGAGCAGGGCACACGCACATCAACAAGTGTCAAGGCAGCAAGTGCATGCAAACAACTTCTCAGGACGGTTACAGTATAGGACCTTCAGAAAGAGCCAGACTGCGGCGTCATTCAGAGATTCCATTGTCTAAGGCTTGCACTAAAACATTACAGCATATTTAAACAAAGTAGCATGGCACCTGTGTCAGAATCCCTCCCTGCCTTGTTCTGTTCTCTCTTTGTTGTCCCCATTTAGCCAGCACATGTCACTGGCCATCCTGACTCCTCTTTTGATTGTGGGTTTTAAGGATATCAGTGGGTCTGTGTTTTCATAATTGTCCCCCAGGCCACCATGCTGCTCAGCCCTTGATTCCAACTACAGTTGCAATCAGGTGGTTCTCAATCTACTAGGACTGTATAACAGGATTGGCCACCTGTTCTACCTTTACTCGTTCAGCCGCATTCATGAGTCTGGCCTATAGGTTATTCAAATTTTGTCCTGCCAAATTTACCGGACAGGAGGTGGACACTGCAAATGAATGTGTGAATACTCCAATACCTACATCTTTACAAGTTACCTGAAGTGGTTTGGTAAATGATTGTGAGGTTGGAAGTCCTTCTTGATGTCTGTTTGCAGCTCATCCACCAGCAACTGCACGAGTTGTCGCTCCCAGAGGGAATCCCACTCTCGGTCCGCTGGAGGGTCCATCTCACTGTAGCTGGAGTATGTTTCCATCAGTCACTTGGCGTGGGGCTCACAGAATTTACCAGGCTCCTGTTTAATCTGACGCACCTTAGTCCAGTCCATGCATCTGGGGAACTTCTCTGAAAATCTCTGGCAGATTCTTTGCAGCTATACTTGATATTGGGTACTTGCCGCAACTAAGTAATGGGTTGTTGAATCAAAGTCCCGTTCCATGTCAAAAATAACCCCATTTTAGGGTTTTGTTAAACAACTGGTCTAATTTGGATGCAGAGGTTCTGCACGGAAGGCCCAGTCTCTGAAGGGCTGTGGCATAGCGAGGCCTGTTCTGCCTGGAATCCGGCAGGTCACTGGCAACATCCCCCAACTCCTTCATCTATAAGGTCGGGAAACCAGAACGTTTACTCCCCCTTATGGATAAGGACATACCAACGTTGGGGCAACTCCTGCTGCCTGAGTCTTCAACCAAGTCCAAAACAAAAGTATACAATGTTAGGAAGGGTAATTCAATGGTATGAGACTGAAACTAGAAACTGTAAATCGGATGGAGTTAAATAGCAATACTGTGGAAGAGGCATGGGAATTTTTTAAAAGCACATTGTTGCAAGTGCAAAAGAACTTCATACCCGTTTCCAGAAAAACTAAATCTAGGAAACTGCAACCAAGCTGGTGTCATGACCTGCTTGTACGATCCTCGTGTGTGCCACGCCCCCTCATTAACCATGTGTGCTGCCCCGATTGTAACCAGCTGTTTTCTGTCAGTTTGAGTAGTCCTGTGTATTTAGTCCACATTCAAGTCTGTTTCCCCAGTCCTGTCATTGAAATCTCTCGCTGTTGGTACCTGTTTTCATCAATAAACCCTCATTCCCGACTCTCCGTTTCCCGGATCCTTGATTCCTCGCTTCCTGCCTGTTCGTCCAGCACGCGATGTCACAGGTGGTTTACTACGAAAATTAAGAATAAAGTCAGGAGCAAAAGGGCTTTCTTCCACAAATGGAAATTAACTAATGATTTCAAAATAAAGCAGGAGTATCTAAGTCTACAGGTTTAGTTAATAACAGTTATAAGGATGACGTTAAAAGTTTCTTCCAATATTTTAACTCCGAAAGAGCTCTAAAAGCTGAAAATCACTCATTTGCAGGATAGTAAGGGCCTTATAATTGAAAATGAAATTGATATAAATGAGTTTAATGATTATTTTACAATGGCTGTTCACAGTAGAATAGCTTACCACCATTTAGTACAAATACAACGATGTCTATGACCAATATATGTATAACTGAGGCTGATGTGGTACAAAGCCTAGCTAAGCTCAAAATAAATAAATCGCAAGGCCCTGATGGCATCTTATCTATAGTTTTAAAAGAGATGAGGGGTATTATTAGCCAACCTTTAACTTTACTATTCCAGAAATCATTATCTGCTGGTGTGGTATCTTCTGATTGATGTTAGATCATGTCTCATGTCCAGAGAGGCTACAACAGGATCTGGATTTAATTAGCGACTGGGCTCATACGTGGCAGATGAAATTTAACATAGATAAATATAAGGTAATCCATGCAGGGAGCAGAAATATAGTAAATATAGTAAAGTACAGATATTTTATGGGTTCCACTGAAATAAAGGTAGCTGATTACGAGAAAGATCTCGGTGTGTATGTTGATACTTCCATGTCCCACTCTTGCCAGTGTGGGGAAGCATTAAAAAAAGGCAAAAGGATGTTGGATTAAACTCCACACACCTAGAGATGTAAGTCAAGAGAAGTGATGCTACGATTATATAATTCCTTGGTAAGATCCCACCTAGAATACTGTGTGCAGGTTTGGTCACCATACCTTCAGAAGGACATTGCTGCCTTGGAAAAGGTGCAACGTAGGATGACTAGAATGATTCCTGCACTTAGAGGAATGTCTTATGAGGAGAGGTTCGCTGAGCTGAATCTGTTTAGCCTCAAGCAAAGGAGACTATGGGGGGACATGATCCAGGTATATAAGATTCTAACAGGTCGGGATGCTGTTCAGCCAAATGACCATTTCAATATTAATTTAAAATACTAGAACTCGTGGCCATAGTGGAAATTAGCTGGAGAACATTTAAAAATGAATCTGAGGAAGCACTTCAATTCAATTCAATTTTATTTATATAGCGCTTTTAACGACATGCATTGTCACAAAGCACTTTACATTTAACCGGCCAGAACCCCACCAAGCAAGCCTGAGGCGACAGTGGCAAGGAAACTCCCTCTAGCAGGAAGAAACCTTGAGTGGAACCTAGACTCAGAAGGGGACCCCATCCTCCTCTGGGCAACCAAGGAGCATGAAACTGCATTTACATTGACATTCATTAGAGTTCATATAGTTATAAAGTCCCAGTTGGTTTCATGTAGTTATATCCAGGAGTCCAGGTGCGGGTTCACACGGTGTAGTCGGCTCGGTATCAGCTCGAAAAAGAGAAGATGGAGAAGAGTTATTGCCCTACACCTAACCGGCAGGACTAAAGCAACTATGACAGCCTGCCTAAAAGAGTGACCTGGAAGGAAGCACAGGCATGAGGGTTTACAGAGGTTTTGGCGTCAAGCCACCTCCCATCCACAGCTTAAGTGATCGGCGAGAGTGGCAGGACGACAGCACCAATCCCCCCTTTCCCCTTCAATCTCAAATAACTATGAACCTCCAGATTTCCCATTCACCTTAGAAAAGAAGATTTAACTATCCAAAAGACTGGCGAAAGAGGTACATCTTAAGCCTTGACTTAAAAGCAGAGATTGTGTCTGAGTTCCGAACACTAATAGGAAGTTTATTCCATAGCTGTGGTGCTTTATGAGCAAATGCTCTTCCCCCAAAGGTAATGTTCTTTATTCTGGGTACGGATAGAATACCTCCATCTCGTCATCTAAGTGTATGATTCGGAACGCAAATGAGGTCACTCACATACTGCGGTGCAAGACCATTTACAGCTTTATAGGTTAAGAGCAGTGTTTTGTAGTCAACACGAAATCTAACTGGCAGCCAGTGCAGTGAAGATAAAATTGGGGTAATATGATTATATGTTTTAGTTTAACTATTGCTAGTAGCGGTTCAATCAATGCTGGGAGCATCGCTGAATAATTTTGATGGAACAGGTTCTAGCATACAAGTAGATGAATTTGAAGATAAAATTAAGTACATCAGTTCTGACTGGTTAACCAATATTCAATATTCAAAATGTTCTGTTTAATTGAGCATATTTTTGGTCAAAAAGTTTCATAAAGTCGTCACTGGAAAATAACCAGTGGTCTGGTTATTAGTCAGCTTGGACACCATAGTAAATAGGAATCTAGGATTATTTTTGTTTATTTCAATTAGTTCTGATAGATACTAGATGATTTGGCGGCACTAAGAGCCTTTTTGTAGCTACCCATAGCCTCTTTCCATGCTAGTTCGAACACCACTAGTTTAGTATGATGCCACTTACATTCTGTAAGGACATAAAACTTATAGGTCCTGCAGGCCCCAACTCTGATCAGCCTGCATCAGTCTATTTCAGAGCTCCGCTGGCCCAGGCAAGACTGGACTCAACTCGTCAAACCACCCCTTTTAAGGAAGGCAAAGGCCTGCCGGCTCCTGAGAGACTGGATAGGAATAACTGGAGCAGCACAGAAAAAGCAAGACCTTTCACCCCCGGAGTGACCAGAGTTCCACAAT
The DNA here is from genome assembly GCF_023856365.1 of Brienomyrus brachyistius. NCBI lineage: Eukaryota > Metazoa > Chordata > Actinopteri > Osteoglossiformes > Mormyridae > Brienomyrus > Brienomyrus brachyistius. The sequence continues at coordinate 120,375 of NW_026042515.1, read as the reverse complement.
CAATCCACAGCAACAACAGCTGTCAGCCTCCAGACACAGACACCTTTTCCACTATAAACAGGATAACTCAGCACACATAGATGTTAGGGACAAATACACGCATGTTTGGTCTCGTTTGAATAGGCATGAGACGAGGAGTATTATACTCTCAGATTTAAGGCAGTATAGCTTTTCCTAAGAGAAATACAGAAACTTCGGCTCAACCCACCAAACTGAGAGAGATTCTCTCATGGTAGAACAAGGGAATTACAACCACCCCCTAAAGTGATCTGATTGGCTGGGGACTTGAGAACCAAGGTCAGCAATGCCCCTAAAATTAACCATTGACCGAAATTAGTCAGTCTTCAGAAACATGCCATCACCTGGTCTGGATACTTAAGGAAGGGCTTCAGAAGTAGTCGGGGAGTCACTCTGTAATCAGAGCTCCCGCAGAGAACTGGGTGAAAGTCTATCTGTAGTCAGATACTTTCCACAGAACTTTGTTCACTCTCAGCTGAGGAATGTGAATACATGATATGAAGACAACTGGATCACAACTGGATCACGGGGGAATCATAAGCAGGGAAGAACACACAGGCAAACAGCAGCAGCAACATTAAAGGCAGGACTGAGAAGCACATTTATACAAGGCTAAGCAGGGAGCAAACTAGAGGCACCTGAAATGAGTAACACAAGGGCAGGAAGGAGAGGTAAAACAAACGCGGAACAGGCATGGCACGTTATACCACACTAGGGAGGAAACGGGAGGTTCAGGAGGGCAGGGTGTGGCAGGGATCCGTTTCAAAATTTAATTTTGGCTTGTACAAACCTTGGTAAAAGCTGCAAAAGATCGATCAACCACTTTCTGAGCTATTGTCTTAACAAACAAAGCATCTGTTGGGGTGGCGGTGTCTGGGGAATACCATGTGTAATACACCTTGTGAAGATTTATATGTAAAACAAAATATTTTTTGATTCTATCACACATATAGAAATTATCCATCCATCCATTTTCCAAACCGCTTATCCTATTGGGTCGCGGGGGGTCCGGAGCCTATCCCAGAATCAATGGGCACGAGGCAGGGAACAACCCAGGATGGGGGGCCAGCCCATCGCAGGGCACACTCACACACCATCCACTCACACACACACACCTACGGGCAATTCAGCAACTCCAATTAGCCCCAGCATGTTTTTGGACTGTGGGGGGAAACCGGAGTACCCAGAGGAAACCCCACAACGACATGGGGAGAACATGCAAACTCCACACACATGTGACCCAGGCGGAGACACGAACCCGGGTCCCAGAGGTGTGAGGCGACAGTGCTAACCACTGCACCACCATGCCGCCCCTTATAGAAATTATTCTAGGTTTAAATAGTAATTTAGCTGAGTAACTAGGCTGAAATTCTAGATAGTTGCAATTTTAAGAATTATTACTATTATTCACAGCTTTTAAGCATGCAGTTGGATGACGGATGGATGGATATTCAGCCACCAGAAATGCCAATTGTTGTTAAGAGGATCAAAGTCTGCAAAGTAGTATGCAGGGTTTAAGGCCAGAACACAGCATACTCTCCGACAGAAAGCATAAAGTTCACTGGGGGAATTTCTGTGGCCACTGCCTGAACAGCATGTGTGGAGAATGTTTATGAGGGTCGAGCCATGCAGAGCTGCTGGCCCTGGCATGTAATGATGAATCACAAATCAGTTAAAAATCGGTGCAAATGCATGAAGATTTAAACCGGCTGATGTGGAAAATGAATCACTATTGTAGGAGTACTTCACAGTACTTTAACAGAAAAACTGGTGTAATATTACATTTGATTTCACAATGTGAGTTTGACGTCAGATGTCACTGCGTATCACGTCGACATCGTACGTCAGTTTTTGGTTTTGAGCGAACGCGAGATGATGAATGAATTTGAAACTGAGGACGGCACAGTGGTTAGTGCTGGCTTCGGTCCAGGGCCCTTTCTGTGTGGAGTTCGCATGCTCTCCCCGTTTTCGCCGGGGACTCCAGGTTCCTCCCACGGTCCAAAAGCATGCAGGATAGGTTGACTGGTGAGTCTAAATTGGCCCTGTAGTTGTGTGAGTGTGTGCGACCTGCGGTGTGTAGGTGACTGCCTGGGCTTGGTTCCTGTCTGCGCCCCTTGTTCCCGGGATAGGCTCCGGTCTCCCCCGCGATCTCAGTTGGGATTAAGTGGTTTCAGAAAATGGATGGATGGACGCACCGCCCGATCTTCAATTGGCGGTGTGGCAGCATATTAGCTTTCCGGTAATCACAAACGAGGAGGAAACAGCGAGAAAAGCACAGACAAGACATAAACTGCATGCAAACATTGTAATAGACTGATAACATACACAAACAGGTCCACTGGCACCACCGTGAGCTGAGTGAAGATTATTAAAAGGGCAAAGCACGCTAAAAAGCTGCACATGCAAACCTTAGCTTATTTATTTGATTTATTTTTTTTTATTTACTTATTTTGATTTGGGATTTTTTTCAACAGTATTTTATTCAAATTCAGTTGCACTGTTCACAACAGTGTCAACAGTTCAGAAAGATAAATATAAGAATATTTTTGAATATATTTGTCTGCAGCTCATTCTGCAAAAAATGAGAAAATTGTATCGTGAACTCAGAATCGTGAATCGTATCAAATGGTGAGTTGAATGTATCGTTACATCCCTAGTTCTTACAGTAGTACTATGGTATGGTGGAGCCACATGACAGGAAGGCAGTACATTGCGAAGTCTGTTAAGAACATCATTCGCACTGAACTGCCCTCCATTGACCAGCTGTACTTTAACTGCCACAGTAACAAGGTTCAGTCTATAATCCAGGACTCTGACCACCATCCACAAACACTGACTAGCAGATTCATGAACAGCTTCATTCGCCAAACAATTCAAACCTGCAGCTTTTGCATCCCCTGTAACAGTCATTTCCACGGCAGCTGCACTGTACAGCTGTTACTGCACTTTATCCACCACTGACCACGTATCATCCAGTTTTGTCCTGCTTTGTATCGCACTGTTTCTGCACCATGTTGTCTTGTACTCCCTTGTGTTGTTATGCACCATCTGTGTTGTTCTGAGCAGTGCCATGATGCAATATTACAAAAAGATCTTGAGGAAATGCAGAGTTCTGGAGGAGATTCTCACAGATCATGGCATGTGTTTATACTGAAGAAACTGTACAAATTGCTAGACATAAAACACAGGACTGGCAACTGTGGTACGTTTTAACACCTTGATAAAAAACTTAAAATCCATAGTAAGTAGGACAACCTCATAGAACCTTTACTAGTCATTGTTCAGAAGATTAACACGGATTAAAAACCATTACTATGAAAGCACGCTAATCAGTTAAGTTGATTATGTGGAGAGAGAGAAAAAAAACTGTCTTTGAAAAAGATCAACCATAGAACGAAGCTGCAGCATTGACACCCCCTAGTGGTGATTTGAAGATAGTTCTGTCTGTAGCAGCTAAGCAGTAGATTTGGCGTCAGGTGCCATGACAAACTCAGTGCTGCTCGGTTTGAACGGCAGAAGCACAAAAATAAAGGGGGCATCTACTGCACGCCCCCCACCCTTGAAAATGGTACAAATTATCATGCAACAGTTTTCTTAAGTAAGTCTTTTTGGGCGTCTGCAGAAACCTCCACGATGCGATTGCCCTGATTAAGAAGTGCGCAGCGGATACAATTTGGGATGCATCGTTCATCCGATTTATTAATATATAATTATTAGTATGTCTATATTATTTTAGAAACGTTACTTGACAAATATTTTTCATTGAGATTGATTCCCCGTTTAAAATTTTGGTGACACTTCATATTTTTTAAGAGAGACAGACAATTTGACGCATGCAATTTGCAGAAATATGTTGTGCCGCTATAAAGTACACAGGCAGCATGACAAACATAAGTACTCACTGAAGCCACGACATACGCCCGGCTGGCCCCAGCGGTACCCCTAAGAAGAAGGCTTTTTTCACAACCCACGACCATCACGAGGGCAAAAAAAACTGAATAGCCTAGAATTTAGTTAATTACAAGGCACATATTTATTGGAGCAAGAGCTCTAACATAAAACTACCTTGTAATTATAAAGTATTATGGCTGTGAACAATGTACAAACAGGCACAGAAAGTAAAATACTCCAAAAATGCAAAGAACCTAAATATTTTTGTTTCCACCGATTCACTCTTGATGTGTTAGGAGTCACAGTTCAGTAGCCTATTCTTCAGTATCTGCATTTAAGACCACCAACTGCTCTTTCTCCTCCTTCGCTCGTCGGCTCAGAGTATTGGACTTGGTAAGTAATGTTGCCCTTTTGGTTCCAGCAGCACTCTCTGCTTCCTCTGCCATGTGCTCAGCATCCTTTTGTAAACTCTCACATACACTTTCCAGTGAGACTCTCTTCCTCTTGAGTTCCTCAAGTTTTCTTTTTTGCTTTTCGCTCATCTTTCACCTTTGGTCAGAGGCGCTTTGGTTGCTCCCCCACACACTCTGACATGGTCGCATATAAGCCTCTGTGCAACAACTGTTTCCTCTGATAAGTTGCAGGTCTCCACCTCTATTCGTTCCACTTCGGCTTGCCCATAGGACAGCAGCAGCAAGTTCTTGCAGAACATCCAGAGGTCAGGATAAGGCCCACTAACTTTTTGATGTAAAAAGACATCAACTTTGGATGGTGCTGAAGGAATGAAGGATATAAAATCCAAGCCTTTTGCCTCATTGTGCAGGTGATTATCAGACTGCTGGGATATTGCATCACCTGTAATTACATTAATTACAGTAGATTAGATGCAGATCAACAATGTCAATACACAGAATCACATGTAGAATAGGAAAGTGATTTATAACCCAATTTTCCTATGATACCATAAATGTGCAATCATTTTAATTTAATCTTGAGATATCTCTAGGCTCATCAAAGAAAATATAACTGGGCTGATGCTTCTTTTCAAACACCAAGAGTCGGTCTTCTAAATACTGCTAAAATCTACGTGTTAACACTATTCAGTTCAGGGACGGATTATGGGTTGTGTGGGCCCCTGGGTAAAACGTTCGCGAGGCCCCCCCCCACCACCACCACCTGCACCACCACCACAACCACCACAAGTCAAGGGCCCTTGGCAGCCAAACACCCTCCCTATAGGGTCAGGGGACCTTGTAGGCAGAGGATCAAAGAATGTAGGCCCTCTAAAATAGACAAACGAAAATACATTGCTGATAAGCGTTGCAAATTGTTTTGGGCTTGGGGCCCACGGGCCCCCTGCACCCCAAGGGCCCCTGGGCAGCGGCCCCGCTAACCCGGTTTGTAATCCGTCCCTGATTCAGTTAGATGTGAAAAAAGAAAAGCATAATTTAAAAATAATATTCTGAACTATCCTATTCTTATCCTATGATTTACCAGCAGATATCCTGCCTGCCAACCGATTCTCCTGCGCAAACTTCTGCATGAGATTTCTCCTTTTCTGCTGGCAGTTATCTGGCTGGTGTGCATTTTGTTTGGGTCCAAGCACGTCATCTCATGTACAATCGAGTACTTCAGAGGGCATTTATCCAAGGCCTTTTTGCACATTTTTGAGAGCACAATCTGGCAATTTTTTTTAATCTGAAGGACACCAAGGTCACTTCCACTGCCTTTGGCTCCTGACTGTCTCTGACAAAAAGATGGTTTGTCAAATTTCCAGAATCTTTCTGCACACTCAGCCCAAGGTTAACACTACCTCAGCTGTACATATCAAACCAGCTCAAACTCCATGTTATTCACATATTTTTTACTTCACAATTGTTTGATACATTTGTATGTAAAGATACCAGTGAATTCACAGAAGTCCCACCTTGATGACAGCCATTCCTATATCCACCTCCTTTGGACTGAGCCAGAGTTTTTGCCTGTACAACAGCTGTACATGTTGCTACACAACACTTAAACATTCTATTTCCTCAATGAACTATTTTTTTTGCAGCAAAAGCCATGAAGCAGCAATAAAATCTTTAAAATATGCTTACCAATAAATATGGTTCTCCCATTTAAACACATGTAAAGATAAACCATGGATATTTAAAAATCATGGGTTCGTTAATGAGTTTAAATGTTATTGAATGGCTTACCTTAAACTTCTCCAGTAAGTCTTCAGCGGTGGAGTGGCTCATGTACTGTGATCCCAGAACCAGGACTGCACTCGAGAGCCATTCTCATAATTCACCCAATACCTGACATGCACATCCAGTTGTTTTCTTTTGATGGTCCTGTTCATACTTACGTCAAACATGACAACGAAGCTCCCTTTTAATATATGGAGCGAGTCCAAATCGCGCAAGAAAAGCGGTTTTATCTTTACCACAAGTGACCCTGCGAGTCAGGGAACATCACCCTGGAGACGGTGTGAATGTCATCATTGGACGTATAGGAGTGATGTCGGCAAACCGTTTGCAAAGCCCATAGCACTTCTGCTTTCAGTGTGGGTTGAGGAGGATGTACTGAAGGCATTATTTGTCATGGGATCCGGAGACACTGCCAAAACGGGTGTAGGCCTATCTTTAGAGGTTGTACTTATCTCCACTGAATAAACATAAATCTGGGCTTATTCTATACTGAACAAAAATATAAACGCAACACTCTTGTTTCTGCTCCCATTTTTCATGAGATGGACTTAAAGACCTACAATTCATTCCAGATACACAATATTACCATTTCTCTCAAACATTTCTCACAAATCAGTCTAAATGTGTGATAGTGAGCACTTCTGCTTTGCTGAGATAATCCATCCCACCTCACAGGTGTGCCACATCAAGATGCTGATCTGACATCATGGGTAGTGCACAGGTGTACCTTATACTGCCCACAATAAAAGGCCACCCTGGAATGTGCAGTTTTTTGCTTTATTGGGGGTCTGGGGACTCAGAACCGGTCAGTATCTGGTGTGACCACCATTTGCCTCATGCAATGCAACACATCTTCTTCGCATAGAGTTTATCAGATTGTCAATTGTGGCCTGTGGAATGTTGGTCCACTCCTCTTCAATGGCTGTGCGAAGTTGTTGGATATTAGTGGGAACTGGTACACGCTGTCGTATACGCCGGTCAAGCACATCCCAAACAAGAGCAGCTGACCTGAGAAATAAGAAATAAGCTAAGCTGGAAACCTGGACCCTCCGACCAAGAATGCGTGAAGTACCCTCAGAAGGTCTACTAGAAGATGTACGTAGAAGACTACTACAGATCAGCTGATCTACACCACAGCAACAGTGATCCTTGAGCTGGAGCCGGACCGTCTTTGAAGACTCCGTAAATCTCCGTATAATAATATATATCTACGGGAACGAGAAAGGAGAAAGCAGAGAACAAGAACAAGATTTGTAAATGTAAGATTTGAAGGACCCCCGGCATGAAAAATAGAATAGTTCTCGTCATTAGTGAACATGTGTCTCGTCATTGTGTATCATGGACAGTAAGAGGGGGATCAATAGAGTGTTGTTATTATAACGTCTAAAAAGTCTGTCGATAAATCAATAAGAAAATAAATGAAGTCGTTTTCGCGAACACGCGAACAGGGGCCGGACCGACTGTAGGGGGCGTGGCCAGAGACAGCCATAGCTGTCAAGTCTCCCGTTTTGGCCGGGAAACTACCGTATTTTACTTCTCTTTCCCGCCGTCCTCCCGTATTAGTATTTTCCCGTAAATCTCCCTTATATTATATAGTTGCTGGATAGTGTAGTGGTAAGATCGCCGCCTTTCACACGGGAGACCGGGGTTCGAATCCCGGTTGTGGCCAAAAATATATTTTATATATTTTATATATTTATATTTATATTTATATTATATTTTATATAATTTATATTATTTTATATTTCCTGTCTTAAAATGTAAGGGATACTGGAGCCTCCCGTTTTGGCCGGGAAACTACCGTATTTTACTTCTCTTTCCCGCCGTCCTCCCGTATTAGTATTTTTCCGTAAATCCCCCTTATATTATATAGTTGCTGGATAGTGTAGTGGTAAGATCGCCGCCTTTCACACGGGAAACCGGGGTTCGAATCCCGGTTGTGGCCAAAAATATATTTTATATATTTTATATATTTATATTTATATTTATATTATATTTTATATAATTTATATTATTTTATATTTCCTGTCTTAAAATGTAAGGGATACTGGAGCCTCCCGTTTTGGCCGGGAAACTACCGTATTTTACTTCTCTTTCCCGCCGTCCTCCCGTATTAGTATTTTCCCGTAAATCTCCCTTATATTATATAGTTGCTGGATAGTGTAGTGGTAAGATCGCCGCCTTTCACACGGGAGACCGGGGTTCGAATCCCGGTTGTGGCCAGAAACAACTGCTATCACAACTAGAGATTGATGAGGTACAACACGATTGCTACGACAAGGGGGAGCCAGGACGACAGGTCAGGGGGGAGATATCATCATCCCCACATTCCGAGATTGGGTACCAAGCCCCATATATATTAGTAGGCTGAATACAAGAGAGACTAGTAGGCTGAATACAAGAGCAGCTGACCTGAGAAATAAGAAATAAGCTAAGCTGGACCAAGAATGCGTGAAGTACCCTCAGAAGGTCTACTAGAAGATGTACGTAGAAGACTACTACAGATCAGCTGATCTACACCACAGCAACAGTGATCCTGGAGCCGGACCGTCTTTGAAGACTCCGTAAATCTCCGTATAATAATATATATCTACGGGAGAAAGGAGAAAGATAAAAATAATAATAATAATAAAATAATTTAATAATAAGAGAAAAATAAGAGAATAGTTCTCGTCATTAGTTCTCGATAGAATAGTTCTCGAACATGTGTCTCTGTATCATGGACAGTAATCAATAGAGTGTTGTTATTATAACGTCTAAAAAGTCTGTCGATAAATCAATAAGAAAATAAATGAAGTCGTTTTCGCGAACACGCGAACAGGGGCCGGACCGACTGTAGGGGGCGTGGCCAGAGACAGCCATAGCTGTCAAGTCTCCCGTTTTGGCCGGGAAACTACCGTATTTTACTTCTCTTTCCCGCCGTCCTCCCGTATTAGTATTTTCCCGTAAATCTCCCTTATATTATATAGTTGCTGGATAGTGTAGTGGTAAGATCGCCGCCTTTCACACGGGAGACCGGGGTTCGAATCCCGGTTGTGGCCAAAAATATATTTTATATATTTTATATATTTATATTTATATTTAAAAGCCTGAGGCGACAGTGGCAAGGAAACTCCCTCTAGCAGGAAGAAACCTTGAGTGGAACCTAGACTCAGAAGGGGACCCCATCCTCCTCTGGGCGACCAAGGAGCATGAAACTGCATTTACATTGACATTCATTAGAGTTCATATAGTTATAAAGTCCCAGTTGGTTTCATGTAGTTATATCCAGGAGTCCAGGTGCGGGTTCACACGGTGTAGTCGGCTCGGTATCAGCTCGAAAAAGAGAAGATGGAGAAGAGTTATTGCCCTACACCTAACCGGCAGGACTAAAGCAACTATGACAGCCTGCCTAAAAGAGTGACCTGGAAGGAAGCACAGGCATGAGGGTTTACAGAGGTTTTGGCGTCAAGCCACCTCCCATCCACAGCTTAAGTGATCGGCGAGAGTGGCAGGACGACAGCACCAATCCCCCCTTTCCCCTTCAATCTCAAATAACTATGAACCTCCAGATTTCCCATTCACCTTAGAAAAGAAGATTTAACTATCCAAAAGACTGGCGAAAGAGGTACATCTTAAGCCTTGACTTAAAAGCAGAGATTGTGTCTGAGTTCCGAACACTAATAGGAAGTTTATTCCATAGCTGTGGTGCTTTATGAGCAAATGCTCTTCCCCCAAAGGTAATGTTCTTTATTCTGGGTACGGATAGAATACCTCCATCTCGTCATCTAAGTGTATGATTCGGAACGCAAATGAGGTCACTCACATACTGCGGTGCAAGACCATTTACAGCTTTATAGGTTAAGAGCAGTGTTTTGTAGTCAACACGAAATCTAACTGGCAGCCAGTGCAGTGAAGATAAAATTGGGGTAATATGATTATATGTTTTAGTTTAACTATTGCTAGTAGCGGTTCAATCAATGCTGGGAGCATCGCTGAATAATTTTGATGGAACAGGTTCTAGCATACAAGTAGATGAATTTGAAGATAAAATTAAGTACATCAGTTCTGACTGGTTAACCAATATTCAATATTCAAAATGTTCTGTTTAATTGAGCATATTTTTGGTCAAAAAGTTTCATAAAGTCGTCACTGGAAAATAACCAGTGGTCTGGTTATTAGTCAGCTTGGACACCATAGTAAATAGGAATCTAGGATTATTTTTGTTTATTTCAATTAGTTCTGATAGATACTAGATGATTTGGCGGCACTAAGAGCCTTTTTGTAGCTACCCATAGCCTCTTTCCATGCTAGTTCGAACACCACTAGTTTAGTATGATGCCACTTACATTCTGTAAGGACATAAAACTTATAGGTCCTGCAGGCCCCAACTCTGATCAGCCTGCATCAGTCTATTTCAGAGCTCCGCTGGCCCAGGCAAGACTGGACTCAACTCGTCAAACCACCCCTTTTAAGGAAGGCAAAGGCCTGCCGGCTCCTGAGAGACTGGATAGGAATAACTGGAGCAGCACAGAAAAAGCAAGACCTTTCACCCCCGGAGTGACCAGAGTTCCACAATCAATCCACAGCAACAACAGCTGTCAGCCTCCAGACACAGACACCTTTTCCACTATAAACAGGATAACTCAGCACACATAGATGTTAGGGACAAATACACGCATGTTTGGTCTCGTTTGAATAGGCATGAGACGAGGAGTATTATACTCTCAGATTTAAGGCAGTATAGCTTTTCCTAAGAGAAATACAGAAACTTCGGCTCAACCCACCAAACTGAGAGAGATTCTCTCATGGTAGAACAAGGGAATTACAACCACCCCCTAAAGTGATCTGATTGGCTGGGGACTTGAGAACCAAGGTCAGCAATGCCCCTAAAATTAACCATTGACCGAAATTAGTCAGTCTTCAGAAACATGCCATCACCTGGTCTGGATACTTAAGGAAGGGCTTCAGAAGTAGTCGGGGAGTCACTCTGTAATCAGAGCTCCCGCAGAGAACTGGGTGAAAGTCTATCTGTAGTCAGATACTTTCCACAGAACTTTGTTCACTCTCAGCTGAGGAATGTGAATACATGATATGAAGACAACTGGATCACAACTGGATCACGGGGGAATCATAAGCAGGGAAGAACACACAGGCAAACAGCAGCAGCAACATTAAAGGCAGGACTGAGAAGCACATTTATACAAGGCTAAGCAGGGAGCAAACTAGAGGCACCTGAAATGAGTAACACAAGGGCAGGAAGGAGAGGTAAAACAAACGCGGAACAGGCATGGCACGTTATACCACACTAGGGAGGAAACGGGAGGTTCAGGAGGGCAGGGTGTGGCAGGGATCCGTTTCAAAATTTAATTTTGGCTTGTACAAACCTTGGTAAAAGCTGCAAAAGATCGATCAACCACTTTCTGAGCTATTGTCTTAACAAACAAAGCATCTGTTGGGGTGGCGGTGTCTGGGGAATACCATGTGTAATACACCTTGTGAAGATTTATATGTAAAACAAAATATTTTTTGATTCTATCACACATATAGAAATTATCCATCCATCCATTTTCCAAACCGCTTATCCTATTGGGTCGCGGGGGGTCCGGAGCCTATCCCAGAATCAATGGGCACGAGGCAGGGAACAACCCAGGATGGGGGGCCAGCCCATCGCAGGGCACACTCACACACCATCCACTCACACACACACACCTACGGGCAATTCAGCAACTCCAATTAGCCCCAGCATGTTTTTGGACTGTGGGGGGAAACCGGAGTACCCAGAGGAAACCCCACAACGACATGGGGAGAACATGCAAACTCCACACACATGTGACCCAGGCGGAGACACGAACCCGGGTCCCAGAGGTGTGAGGCGACAGTGCTAACCACTGCACCACCATGCCGCCCCTTATAGAAATTATTCTAGGTTTAAATAGTAATTTAGCTGAGTAACTAGGCTGAAATTCTAGATAGTTGCAATTTTAAGAATTATTACTATTATTCACAGCTTTTAAGCATGCAGTTGGATGACGGATGGATGGATATTCAGCCACCAGAAATGCCAATTGTTGTTAAGAGGATCAAAGTCTGCAAAGTAGTATGCAGGGTTTAAGGCCAGAACACAGCATACTCTCCGACAGAAAGCATAAAGTTCACTGGGGGAATTTCTGTGGCCACTGCCTGAACAGCATGTGTGGAGAATGTTTATGAGGGTCGAGCCATGCAGAGCTGCTGGCCCTGGCATGTAATGATGAATCACAAATCAGTTAAAAATCGGTGCAAATGCATGAAGATTTAAACCGGCTGATGTGGAAAATGAATCACTATTGTAGGAGTACTTCACAGTACTTTAACAGAAAAACTGGTGTAATATTACATTTGATTTCACAATGTGAGTTTGACGTCAGATGTCACTGCGTATCACGTCGACATCGTACGTCAGTTTTTGGTTTTGAGCGAACGCGAGATGATGAATGAATTTGAAACTGAGGACGGCACAGTGGTTAGTGCTGGCTTCGGTCCAGGGCCCTTTCTGTGTGGAGTTCGCATGCTCTCCCCGTTTTCGCCGGGGACTCCAGGTTCCTCCCACGGTCCAAAAGCATGCAGGATAGGTTGACTGGTGAGTCTAAATTGGCCCTGTAGTTGTGTGAGTGTGTGCGACCTGCGGTGTGTAGGTGACTGCCTGGGCTTGGTTCCTGTCTGCGCCCCTTGTTCCCGGGATAGGCTCCGGTCTCCCCCGCGATCTCAGTTGGGATTAAGTGGTTTCAGAAAATGGATGGATGGACGCACCGCCCGATCTTCAATTGGCGGTGTGGCAGCATATTAGCTTTCCGGTAATCACAAACGAGGAGGAAACAGCGAGAAAAGCACAGACAAGACATAAACTGCATGCAAACATTGTAATAGACTGATAACATACACAAACAGGTCCACTGGCACCACCGTGAGCTGAGTGAAGATTATTAAAAGGGCAAAGCACGCTAAAAAGCTGCACATGCAAACCTTAGCTTATTTATTTGATTTATTTTTTTTTATTTACTTATTTTGATTTGGGATTTTTTTCAACAGTATTTTATTCAAATTCAGTTGCACTGTTCACAACAGTGTCAACAGTTCAGAAAGATAAATATAAGAATATTTTTGAATATATTTGTCTGCAGCTCATTCTGCAAAAAATGAGAAAATTGTATCGTGAACTCAGAATCGTGAATCGTATCAAATGGTGAGTTGAATGTATCGTTACATCCCTAGTTCTTACAGTAGTACTATGGTATGGTGGAGCCACATGACAGGAAGGCAGTACATTGCGAAGTCTGTTAAGAACATCATTCGCACTGAACTGCCCTCCATTGACCAGCTGTACTTTAACTGCCACAGTAACAAGGTTCAGTCTATAATCCAGGACTCTGACCACCATCCACAAACACTGACTAGCAGATTCATGAACAGCTTCATTCGCCAAACAATTCAAACCTGCAGCTTTTGCATCCCCTGTAACAGTCATTTCCACGGCAGCTGCACTGTACAGCTGTTACTGCACTTTATCCACCACTGACCACGTATCATCCAGTTTTGTCCTGCTTTGTATCGCACTGTTTCTGCACCATGTTGTCTTGTACTCCCTTGTGTTGTTATGCACCATCTGTGTTGTTCTGAGCAGTGCCATGATGCAATATTACAAAAAGATCTTGAGGAAATGCAGAGTTCTGGAGGAGATTCTCACAGATCATGGCATGTGTTTATACTGAAGAAACTGTACAAATTGCTAGACATAAAACACAGGACTGGCAACTGTGGTACGTTTTAACACCTTGATAAAAAACTTAAAATCCATAGTAAGTAGGACAACCTCATAGAACCTTTACTAGTCATTGTTCAGAAGATTAACACGGATTAAAAACCATTACTATGAAAGCACGCTAATCAGTTAAGTTGATTATGTGGAGAGAGAGAAAAAAAACTGTCTTTGAAAAAGATCAACCATAGAACGAAGCTGCAGCATTGACACCCCCTAGTGGTGATTTGAAGATAGTTCTGTCTGTAGCAGCTAAGCAGTAGATTTGGCGTCAGGTGCCATGACAAACTCAGTGCTGCTCGGTTTGAACGGCAGAAGCACAAAAATAAAGGGGGCATCTACTGCACGCCCCCCACCCTTGAAAATGGTACAAATTATCATGCAACAGTTTTCTTAAGTAAGTCTTTTTGGGCGTCTGCAGAAACCTCCACGATGCGATTGCCCTGATTAAGAAGTGCGCAGCGGATACAATTTGGGATGCATCGTTCATCCGATTTATTAATATATAATTATTAGTATGTCTATATTATTTTAGAAACGTTACTTGACGAATATTTTTCATTGAGATTGATTCCCCGTTTAAAATTTTGGTGACACTTCATATTTTTTAAGAGAGACAGACAATTTGACGCATGCAATTTGCAGAAATATGTTGTGCCGCTATAAAGTACACAGGCAGCATGACAAACATAAGTACTCACTGAAGCCACGACATACGCCCGGCTGGCCCCAGCGGTACCCCTAAGAAGAAGGCTTTTTTCACAACCCACGACCATCACGAGGGCAAAAAAAACTGAATAGCCTAGAATTTAGTTAATTACAAGGCACATATTTATTGGAGCAAGAGCTCTAACATAAAACTACCTTGTAATTATAAAGTATTATGGCTGTGAACAATGTACAAACAGGCACAGAAAGTAAAATACTCCAAAAATGCAAAGAACCTAAATATTTTTGTTTCCACCGATTCACTCTTGATGTGTTAGGAGTCACAGTTCAGTAGCCTATTCTTCAGTATCTGCATTTAAGACCACCAACTGCTCTTTCTCCTCCTTCGCTCGTCGGCTCAGAGTATTGGACTTGGTAAGTAATGTTGCCCTTTTGGTTCCAGCAGCACTCTCTGCTTCCTCTGCCATGTGCTCAGCATCCTTTTGTAAACTCTCACATACACTTTCCAGTGAGACTCTCTTCCTCTTGAGTTCCTCAAGTTTTCTTTTTTGCTTTTCGCTCATCTTTCACCTTTGGTCAGAGGCGCTTTGGTTGCTCCCCCACACACTCTGACATGGTCGCATATAAGCCTCTGTGCAACAACTGTTTCCTCTGATAAGTTGCAGGTCTCCACCTCTATTCGTTCCACTTCGGCTTGCCCATAGGACAGCAGCAGCAAGTTCTTGCAGAACATCCAGAGGTCAGGATAAGGCCCACTAACTTTTTGATGTAAAAAGACATCAACTTTGGATGGTGCTGAAGGAATGAAGGATATAAAATCCAAGCCTTTTGCCTCATTGTGCAGGTGATTATCAGACTGCTGGGATATTGCATCACCTGTAATTACATTAATTACAGTAGATTAGATGCAGATCAACAATGTCAATACACAGAATCACATGTAGAATAGGAAAGTGATTTATAACCCAATTTTCCTATGATACCATAAATGTGCAATCATTTTAATTTAATCTTGAGATATCTCTAGGCTCATCAAAGAAAATATAACTGGGCTGATGCTTCTTTTCAAACACCAAGAGTCGGTCTTCTAAATACTGCTAAAATCTACGTGTTAACACTATTCAGTTCAGGGACGGATTATGGGTTGTGTGGGCCCCTGGGTAAAACGTTCGCGAGGCCCCCCCCCACCACCACCACCTGCACCACCACCACAACCACCACAAGTCAAGGGCCCTTGGCAGCCAAACACCCTCCCTATAGGGTCAGGGGACCTTGTAGGCAGAGGATCAAAGAATGTAGGCCCTCTAAAATAGACAAACGAAAATACATTGCTGATAAGCGTTGCAAATTGTTTTGGGCTTGGGGCCCACGGGCCCCCTGCACCCCAAGGGCCCCTGGGCAGCGGCCCCGCTAACCCGGTTTGTAATCCGTCCCTGATTCAGTTAGATGTGAAAAAAGAAAAGCATAATTTAAAAATAATATTCTGAACTATCCTATTCTTATCCTATGATTTACCAGCAGATATCCTGCCTGCCAACCGATTCTCCTGCGCAAACTTCTGCATGAGATTTCTCCTTTTCTGCTGGCAGTTATCTGGCTGGTGTGCATTTTGTTTGGGTCCAAGCACGTCATCTCATGTACAATCGAGTACTTCAGAGGGCATTTATCCAAGGCCTTTTTGCACATTTTTGAGAGCACAATCTGGCAATTTTTTTTAATCTGAAGGACACCAAGGTCACTTCCACTGCCTTTGGCTCCTGACTGTCTCTGACAAAAAGATGGTTTGTCAAATTTCCAGAATCTTTCTGCACACTCAGCCCAAGGTTAACACTACCTCAGCTGTACATATCAAACCAGCTCAAACTCCATGTTATTCACATATTTTTTACTTCACAATTGTTTGATACATTTGTATGTAAAGATACCAGTGAATTCACAGAAGTCCCACCTTGATGACAGCCATTCCTATATCCACCTCCTTTGGACTGAGCCAGAGTTTTTGCCTGTACAACAGCTGTACATGTTGCTACACAACACTTAAACATTCTATTTCCTCAATGAACTATTTTTTTTGCAGCAAAAGCCATGAAGCAGCAATAAAATCTTTAAAATATGCTTACCAATAAATATGGTTCTCCCATTTAAACACATGTAAAGATAAACCATGGATATTTAAAAATCATGGGTTCGTTAATGAGTTTAAATGTTATTGAATGGCTTACCTTAAACTTCTCCAGTAAGTCTTCAGCGGTGGAGTGGCTCATGTACTGTGATCCCAGAACCAGGACTGCACTCGAGAGCCATTCTCATAATTCACCCAATACCTGACATGCACATCCAGTTGTTTTCTTTTGATGGTCCTGTTCATACTTACGTCAAACATGACAACGAAGCTCCCTTTTAATATATGGAGCGAGTCCAAATCGCGCAAGAAAAGCGGTTTTATCTTTACCACAAGTGACCCTGCGAGTCAGGGAACATCACCCTGGAGACGGTGTGAATGTCATCATTGGACGTATAGGAGTGATGTCGGCAAACCGTTTGCAAAGCCCATAGCACTTCTGCTTTCAGTGTGGGTTGAGGAGGATGTACTGAAGGCATTATTTGTCATGGGATCCGGAGACACTGCCAAAACGGGTGTAGGCCTATCTTTAGAGGTTGTACTTATCTCCACTGAATAAACATAAATCTGGGCTTATTCTATACTGAACAAAAATATAAACGCAACACTCTTGTTTCTGCTCCCATTTTTCATGAGATGGACTTAAAGACCTACAATTCATTCCAGATACACAATATTACCATTTCTCTCAAACATTTCTCACAAATCAGTCTAAATGTGTGATAGTGAGCACTTCTGCTTTGCTGAGATAATCCATCCCACCTCACAGGTGTGCCACATCAAGATGCTGATCTGACATCATGGGTAGTGCACAGGTGTACCTTATACTGCCCACAATAAAAGGCCACCCTGGAATGTGCAGTTTTTTGCTTTATTGGGGGTCTGGGGACTCAGAACCGGTCAGTATCTGGTGTGACCACCATTTGCCTCATGCAATGCAACACATCTTCTTCGCATAGAGTTTATCAGATTGTCAATTGTGGCCTGTGGAATGTTGGTCCACTCCTCTTCAATGGCTGTGCGAAGTTGTTGGATATTAGTGGGAACTGGTACACGCTGTCGTATACGCCGGTCAAGCACATCCCAAACAAGAGCAGCTGACCTGAGAAATAAGAAATAAGCTAAGCTGGAAACCTGGACCCTCCGACCAAGAATGCGTGAAGTACCCTCAGAAGGTCTACTAGAAGATGTACGTAGAAGACTACTACAGATCAGCTGATCTACACCACAGCAACAGTGATCCTTGAGCTGGAGCCGGACCGTCTTTGAAGACTCCGTAAATCTCCGTATAATAATATATATCTACGGGAACGAGAAAGGAGAAAGCAGAGAACAAGAACAAGATTTGTAAATGTAAGATTTGAAGGACCCCCGGCATGAAAAATAGAATAGTTCTCGTCATTAGTGAACATGTGTCTCGTCATTGTGTATCATGGACAGTAAGAGGGGGATCAATAGAGTGTTGTTATTATAACGTCTAAAAAGTCTGTCGATAAATCAATAAGAAAATAAATGAAGTCGTTTTCGCGAACACGCGAACAGGGGCCGGACCGACTGTAGGGGGCGTGGCCAGAGACAGCCATAGCT
The DNA here is from genome assembly GCF_023856365.1 of Brienomyrus brachyistius. Lineage (NCBI taxonomy): Eukaryota > Metazoa > Chordata > Actinopteri > Osteoglossiformes > Mormyridae > Brienomyrus > Brienomyrus brachyistius. The sequence continues at coordinate 102,116 of NW_026042515.1, read as the reverse complement.
GTCAAGTCTCCCGTTTTGGCCGGGAAACTACCGTATTTTACTTCTCTTTCCCGCCGTCCTCCCGTATTAGTATTTTCCCGTAAATCTCCCTTATATTATATAGTTGCTGGATAGTGTAGTGGTAAGATCGCCGCCTTTCACACAGGAGACTGGGGTTCGAATCCCGGTTGTGGCCAAAAATATATTTTATATATTTTATATATTTATATTTATATTTATATTATATAATTTATATTATTTTATATTTCCTGTCTTAAAATGTAAGGGATACTGGAGCCTCCCGTTTTGGCCGGGAAACTACCGTATTTTACTTCTCTTTCCCGCCGTCCTCCCGTATTAGTATTTTCCCGTAAATCTCCCTTATATTATATAGTTGCTGGATAGTGTAGTGGTAAGATCGCCGCCTTTCACACGGGAGACCGGGGTTCGAATCCCGGTTGTGGCCAAAAATATATTTTATATATTTTATATATTTATATTTATATTTAAAAGCCTGAGGCGACAGTGGCAAGGAAACTCCCTCTAGCAGGAAGAAACCTTGAGTGGAACCTAGACTCAGAAGGGGACCCCATCCTCCTCTGGGCGACCAAGGAGCATGAAACTGCATTTACATTGACATTCATTAGAGTTCATATAGTTATAAAGTCCCAGTTGGTTTCATGTAGTTATATCCAGGAGTCCAGGTGCGGGTTCACACGGTGTAGTCGGCTCGGTATCAGCTCGAAAAAGAGAAGATGGAGAAGAGTTATTGCCCTACACCTAACCGGCAGGACTAAAGCAACTATGACAGCCTGCCTAAAAGAGTGACCTGGAAGGAAGCACAGGCATGAGGGTTTACAGAGGTTTTGGCGTCAAGCCACCTCCCATCCACAGCTTAAGTGATCGGCGAGAGTGGCAGGACGACAGCACCAATCCCCCCTTTCCCCTTCAATCTCAAATAACTATGAACCTCCAGATTTCCCATTCACCTTAGAAAAGAAGATTTAACTATCCAAAAGACTGGCGAAAGAGGTACATCTTAAGCCTTGACTTAAAAGCAGAGATTGTGTCTGAGTTCCGAACACTAATAGGAAGTTTATTCCATAGCTGTGGTGCTTTATGAGCAAATGCTCTTCCCCCAAAGGTAATGTTCTTTATTCTGGGTACGGATAGAATACCTCCATCTCGTCATCTAAGTGTATGATTCGGAACGCAAATGAGGTCACTCACATACTGCGGTGCAAGACCATTTACAGCTTTATAGGTTAAGAGCAGTGTTTTGTAGTCAACACGAAATCTAACTGGCAGCCAGTGCAGTGAAGATAAAATTGGGGTAATATGATTATATGTTTTAGTTTAACTATTGCTAGTAGCGGTTCAATCAATGCTGGGAGCATCGCTGAATAATTTTGATGGAACAGGTTCTAGCATACAAGTAGATGAATTTGAAGATAAAATTAAGTACATCAGTTCTGACTGGTTAACCAATATTCAATATTCAAAATGTTCTGTTTAATTGAGCATATTTTTGGTCAAAAAGTTTCATAAAGTCGTCACTGGAAAATAACCAGTGGTCTGGTTATTAGTCAGCTTGGACACCATAGTAAATAGGAATCTAGGATTATTTTTGTTTATTTCAATTAGTTCTGATAGATACTAGATGATTTGGCGGCACTAAGAGCCTTTTTGTAGCTACCCATAGCCTCTTTCCATGCTAGTTCGAACACCACTAGTTTAGTATGATGCCACTTACATTCTGTAAGGACATAAAACTTATAGGTCCTGCAGGCCCCAACTCTGATCAGCCTGCATCAGTCTATTTCAGAGCTCCGCTGGCCCAGGCAAGACTGGACTCAACTCGTCAAACCACCCCTTTTAAGGAAGGCAAAGGCCTGCCGGCTCCTGAGAGACTGGATAGGAATAACTGGAGCAGCACAGAAAAAGCAAGACCTTTCACCCCCGGAGTGACCAGAGTTCCACAATCAATCCACAGCAACAACAGCTGTCAGCCTCCAGACACAGACACCTTTTCCACTATAAACAGGATAACTCAGCACACATAGATGTTAGGGACAAATACACGCATGTTTGGTCTCGTTTGAATAGGCATGAGACGAGGAGTATTATACTCTCAGATTTAAGGCAGTATAGCTTTTCCTAAGAGAAATACAGAAACTTCGGCTCAACCCACCAAACTGAGAGAGATTCTCTCATGGTAGAACAAGGGAATTACAACCACCCCCTAAAGTGATCTGATTGGCTGGGGACTTGAGAACCAAGGTCAGCAATGCCCCTAAAATTAACCATTGACCGAAATTAGTCAGTCTTCAGAAACATGCCATCACCTGGTCTGGATACTTAAGGAAGGGCTTCAGAAGTAGTCGGGGAGTCACTCTGTAATCAGAGCTCCCGCAGAGAACTGGGTGAAAGTCTATCTGTAGTCAGATACTTTCCACAGAACTTTGTTCACTCTCAGCTGAGGAATGTGAATACATGATATGAAGACAACTGGATCACAACTGGATCACGGGGGAATCATAAGCAGGGAAGAACACACAGGCAAACAGCAGCAGCAACATTAAAGGCAGGACTGAGAAGCACATTTATACAAGGCTAAGCAGGGAGCAAACTAGAGGCACCTGAAATGAGTAACACAAGGGCAGGAAGGAGAGGTAAAACAAACGCGGAACAGGCATGGCACGTTATACCACACTAGGGAGGAAACGGGAGGTTCAGGAGGGCAGGGTGTGGCAGGGATCCGTTTCAAAATTTAATTTTGGCTTGTACAAACCTTGGTAAAAGCTGCAAAAGATCGATCAACCACTTTCTGAGCTATTGTCTTAACAAACAAAGCATCTGTTGGGGTGGCGGTGTCTGGGGAATACCATGTGTAATACACCTTGTGAAGATTTATATGTAAAACAAAATATTTTTTGATTCTATCACACATATAGAAATTATCCATCCATCCATTTTCCAAACCGCTTATCCTATTGGGTCGCGGGGGGTCCGGAGCCTATCCCAGAATCAATGGGCACGAGGCAGGGAACAACCCAGGATGGGGGGCCAGCCCATCGCAGGGCACACTCACACACCATCCACTCACACACACACACCTACGGGCAATTCAGCAACTCCAATTAGCCCCAGCATGTTTTTGGACTGTGGGGGGAAACCGGAGTACCCAGAGGAAACCCCACAACGACATGGGGAGAACATGCAAACTCCACACACATGTGACCCAGGCGGAGACACGAACCCGGGTCCCAGAGGTGTGAGGCGACAGTGCTAACCACTGCACCACCATGCCGCCCCTTATAGAAATTATTCTAGGTTTAAATAGTAATTTAGCTGAGTAACTAGGCTGAAATTCTAGATAGTTGCAATTTTAAGAATTATTACTATTATTCACAGCTTTTAAGCATGCAGTTGGATGACGGATGGATGGATATTCAGCCACCAGAAATGCCAATTGTTGTTAAGAGGATCAAAGTCTGCAAAGTAGTATGCAGGGTTTAAGGCCAGAACACAGCATACTCTCCGACAGAAAGCATAAAGTTCACTGGGGGAATTTCTGTGGCCACTGCCTGAACAGCATGTGTGGAGAATGTTTATGAGGGTCGAGCCATGCAGAGCTGCTGGCCCTGGCATGTAATGATGAATCACAAATCAGTTAAAAATCGGTGCAAATGCATGAAGATTTAAACCGGCTGATGTGGAAAATGAATCACTATTGTAGGAGTACTTCACAGTACTTTAACAGAAAAACTGGTGTAATATTACATTTGATTTCACAATGTGAGTTTGACGTCAGATGTCACTGCGTATCACGTCGACATCGTACGTCAGTTTTTGGTTTTGAGCGAACGCGAGATGATGAATGAATTTGAAACTGAGGACGGCACAGTGGTTAGTGCTGGCTTCGGTCCAGGGCCCTTTCTGTGTGGAGTTCGCATGCTCTCCCCGTTTTCGCCGGGGACTCCAGGTTCCTCCCACGGTCCAAAAGCATGCAGGATAGGTTGACTGGTGAGTCTAAATTGGCCCTGTAGTTGTGTGAGTGTGTGCGACCTGCGGTGTGTAGGTGACTGCCTGGGCTTGGTTCCTGTCTGCGCCCCTTGTTCCCGGGATAGGCTCCGGTCTCCCCCGCGATCTCAGTTGGGATTAAGTGGTTTCAGAAAATGGATGGATGGACGCACCGCCCGATCTTCAATTGGCGGTGTGGCAGCATATTAGCTTTCCGGTAATCACAAACGAGGAGGAAACAGCGAGAAAAGCACAGACAAGACATAAACTGCATGCAAACATTGTAATAGACTGATAACATACACAAACAGGTCCACTGGCACCACCGTGAGCTGAGTGAAGATTATTAAAAGGGCAAAGCACGCTAAAAAGCTGCACATGCAAACCTTAGCTTATTTATTTGATTTATTTTTTTTTATTTACTTATTTTGATTTGGGATTTTTTTCAACAGTATTTTATTCAAATTCAGTTGCACTGTTCACAACAGTGTCAACAGTTCAGAAAGATAAATATAAGAATATTTTTGAATATATTTGTCTGCAGCTCATTCTGCAAAAAATGAGAAAATTGTATCGTGAACTCAGAATCGTGAATCGTATCAAATGGTGAGTTGAATGTATCGTTACATCCCTAGTTCTTACAGTAGTACTATGGTATGGTGGAGCCACATGACAGGAAGGCAGTACATTGCGAAGTCTGTTAAGAACATCATTCGCACTGAACTGCCCTCCATTGACCAGCTGTACTTTAACTGCCACAGTAACAAGGTTCAGTCTATAATCCAGGACTCTGACCACCATCCACAAACACTGACTAGCAGATTCATGAACAGCTTCATTCGCCAAACAATTCAAACCTGCAGCTTTTGCATCCCCTGTAACAGTCATTTCCACGGCAGCTGCACTGTACAGCTGTTACTGCACTTTATCCACCACTGACCACGTATCATCCAGTTTTGTCCTGCTTTGTATCGCACTGTTTCTGCACCATGTTGTCTTGTACTCCCTTGTGTTGTTATGCACCATCTGTGTTGTTCTGAGCAGTGCCATGATGCAATATTACAAAAAGATCTTGAGGAAATGCAGAGTTCTGGAGGAGATTCTCACAGATCATGGCATGTGTTTATACTGAAGAAACTGTACAAATTGCTAGACATAAAACACAGGACTGGCAACTGTGGTACGTTTTAACACCTTGATAAAAAACTTAAAATCCATAGTAAGTAGGACAACCTCATAGAACCTTTACTAGTCATTGTTCAGAAGATTAACACGGATTAAAAACCATTACTATGAAAGCACGCTAATCAGTTAAGTTGATTATGTGGAGAGAGAGAAAAAAAACTGTCTTTGAAAAAGATCAACCATAGAACGAAGCTGCAGCATTGACACCCCCTAGTGGTGATTTGAAGATAGTTCTGTCTGTAGCAGCTAAGCAGTAGATTTGGCGTCAGGTGCCATGACAAACTCAGTGCTGCTCGGTTTGAACGGCAGAAGCACAAAAATAAAGGGGGCATCTACTGCACGCCCCCCACCCTTGAAAATGGTACAAATTATCATGCAACAGTTTTCTTAAGTAAGTCTTTTTGGGCGTCTGCAGAAACCTCCACGATGCGATTGCCCTGATTAAGAAGTGCGCAGCGGATACAATTTGGGATGCATCGTTCATCCGATTTATTAATATATAATTATTAGTATGTCTATATTATTTTAGAAACGTTACTTGACGAATATTTTTCATTGAGATTGATTCCCCGTTTAAAATTTTGGTGACACTTCATATTTTTTAAGAGAGACAGACAATTTGACGCATGCAATTTGCAGAAATATGTTGTGCCGCTATAAAGTACACAGGCAGCATGACAAACATAAGTACTCACTGAAGCCACGACATACGCCCGGCTGGCCCCAGCGGTACCCCTAAGAAGAAGGCTTTTTTCACAACCCACGACCATCACGAGGGCAAAAAAAACTGAATAGCCTAGAATTTAGTTAATTACAAGGCACATATTTATTGGAGCAAGAGCTCTAACATAAAACTACCTTGTAATTATAAAGTATTATGGCTGTGAACAATGTACAAACAGGCACAGAAAGTAAAATACTCCAAAAATGCAAAGAACCTAAATATTTTTGTTTCCACCGATTCACTCTTGATGTGTTAGGAGTCACAGTTCAGTAGCCTATTCTTCAGTATCTGCATTTAAGACCACCAACTGCTCTTTCTCCTCCTTCGCTCGTCGGCTCAGAGTATTGGACTTGGTAAGTAATGTTGCCCTTTTGGTTCCAGCAGCACTCTCTGCTTCCTCTGCCATGTGCTCAGCATCCTTTTGTAAACTCTCACATACACTTTCCAGTGAGACTCTCTTCCTCTTGAGTTCCTCAAGTTTTCTTTTTTGCTTTTCGCTCATCTTTCACCTTTGGTCAGAGGCGCTTTGGTTGCTCCCCCACACACTCTGACATGGTCGCATATAAGCCTCTGTGCAACAACTGTTTCCTCTGATAAGTTGCAGGTCTCCACCTCTATTCGTTCCACTTCGGCTTGCCCATAGGACAGCAGCAGCAAGTTCTTGCAGAACATCCAGAGGTCAGGATAAGGCCCACTAACTTTTTGATGTAAAAAGACATCAACTTTGGATGGTGCTGAAGGAATGAAGGATATAAAATCCAAGCCTTTTGCCTCATTGTGCAGGTGATTATCAGACTGCTGGGATATTGCATCACCTGTAATTACATTAATTACAGTAGATTAGATGCAGATCAACAATGTCAATACACAGAATCACATGTAGAATAGGAAAGTGATTTATAACCCAATTTTCCTATGATACCATAAATGTGCAATCATTTTAATTTAATCTTGAGATATCTCTAGGCTCATCAAAGAAAATATAACTGGGCTGATGCTTCTTTTCAAACACCAAGAGTCGGTCTTCTAAATACTGCTAAAATCTACGTGTTAACACTATTCAGTTCAGGGACGGATTATGGGTTGTGTGGGCCCCTGGGTAAAACGTTCGCGAGGCCCCCCCCCACCACCACCACCTGCACCACCACCACAACCACCACAAGTCAAGGGCCCTTGGCAGCCAAACACCCTCCCTATAGGGTCAGGGGACCTTGTAGGCAGAGGATCAAAGAATGTAGGCCCTCTAAAATAGACAAACGAAAATACATTGCTGATAAGCGTTGCAAATTGTTTTGGGCTTGGGGCCCACGGGCCCCCTGCACCCCAAGGGCCCCTGGGCAGCGGCCCCGCTAACCCGGTTTGTAATCCGTCCCTGATTCAGTTAGATGTGAAAAAAGAAAAGCATAATTTAAAAATAATATTCTGAACTATCCTATTCTTATCCTATGATTTACCAGCAGATATCCTGCCTGCCAACCGATTCTCCTGCGCAAACTTCTGCATGAGATTTCTCCTTTTCTGCTGGCAGTTATCTGGCTGGTGTGCATTTTGTTTGGGTCCAAGCACGTCATCTCATGTACAATCGAGTACTTCAGAGGGCATTTATCCAAGGCCTTTTTGCACATTTTTGAGAGCACAATCTGGCAATTTTTTTTAATCTGAAGGACACCAAGGTCACTTCCACTGCCTTTGGCTCCTGACTGTCTCTGACAAAAAGATGGTTTGTCAAATTTCCAGAATCTTTCTGCACACTCAGCCCAAGGTTAACACTACCTCAGCTGTACATATCAAACCAGCTCAAACTCCATGTTATTCACATATTTTTTACTTCACAATTGTTTGATACATTTGTATGTAAAGATACCAGTGAATTCACAGAAGTCCCACCTTGATGACAGCCATTCCTATATCCACCTCCTTTGGACTGAGCCAGAGTTTTTGCCTGTACAACAGCTGTACATGTTGCTACACAACACTTAAACATTCTATTTCCTCAATGAACTATTTTTTTTGCAGCAAAAGCCATGAAGCAGCAATAAAATCTTTAAAATATGCTTACCAATAAATATGGTTCTCCCATTTAAACACATGTAAAGATAAACCATGGATATTTAAAAATCATGGGTTCGTTAATGAGTTTAAATGTTATTGAATGGCTTACCTTAAACTTCTCCAGTAAGTCTTCAGCGGTGGAGTGGCTCATGTACTGTGATCCCAGAACCAGGACTGCACTCGAGAGCCATTCTCATAATTCACCCAATACCTGACATGCACATCCAGTTGTTTTCTTTTGATGGTCCTGTTCATACTTACGTCAAACATGACAACGAAGCTCCCTTTTAATATATGGAGCGAGTCCAAATCGCGCAAGAAAAGCGGTTTTATCTTTACCACAAGTGACCCTGCGAGTCAGGGAACATCACCCTGGAGACGGTGTGAATGTCATCATTGGACGTATAGGAGTGATGTCGGCAAACCGTTTGCAAAGCCCATAGCACTTCTGCTTTCAGTGTGGGTTGAGGAGGATGTACTGAAGGCATTATTTGTCATGGGATCCGGAGACACTGCCAAAACGGGTGTAGGCCTATCTTTAGAGGTTGTACTTATCTCCACTGAATAAACATAAATCTGGGCTTATTCTATACTGAACAAAAATATAAACGCAACACTCTTGTTTCTGCTCCCATTTTTCATGAGATGGACTTAAAGACCTACAATTCATTCCAGATACACAATATTACCATTTCTCTCAAACATTTCTCACAAATCAGTCTAAATGTGTGATAGTGAGCACTTCTGCTTTGCTGAGATAATCCATCCCACCTCACAGGTGTGCCACATCAAGATGCTGATCTGACATCATGGGTAGTGCACAGGTGTACCTTATACTGCCCACAATAAAAGGCCACCCTGGAATGTGCAGTTTTTTGCTTTATTGGGGGTCTGGGGACTCAGAACCGGTCAGTATCTGGTGTGACCACCATTTGCCTCATGCAATGCAACACATCTTCTTCGCATAGAGTTTATCAGATTGTCAATTGTGGCCTGTGGAATGTTGGTCCACTCCTCTTCAATGGCTGTGCGAAGTTGTTGGATATTAGTGGGAACTGGTACACGCTGTCGTATACGCCGGTCAAGCACATCCCAAACAAGAGCAGCTGACCTGAGAAATAAGAAATAAGCTAAGCTGGAAACCTGGACCCTCCGACCAAGAATGCGTGAAGTACCCTCAGAAGGTCTACTAGAAGATGTACGTAGAAGACTACTACAGATCAGCTGATCTACACCACAGCAACAGTGATCCTTGAGCTGGAGCCGGACCGTCTTTGAAGACTCCGTAAATCTCCGTATAATAATATATATCTACGGGAACGAGAAAGGAGAAAGCAGAGAACAAGAACAAGATTTGTAAATGTAAGATTTGAAGGACCCCCGGCATGAAAAATAGAATAGTTCTCGTCATTAGTGAACATGTGTCTCGTCATTGTGTATCATGGACAGTAAGAGGGGGATCAATAGAGTGTTGTTATTATAACGTCTAAAAAGTCTGTCGATAAATCAATAAGAAAATAAATGAAGTCGTTTTCGCGAACACGCGAACAGGGGCCGGACCGACTGTAGGGGGCGTGGCCAGAGACAGCCATAGCTGTCAAGTCTCCCGTTTTGGCCGGGAAACTACCGTATTTTACTTCTCTTTCCCGCCGTCCTCCCGTATTAGTATTTTCCCGTAAATCTCCCTTATATTATATAGTTGCTGGATAGTGTAGTGGTAAGATCGCCGCCTTTCACACGGGAGACCGGGGTTCGAATCCCGGTTGTGGCCAAAAATATATTTTATATATTTTATATATTTATATTTATATTATATTTTATATAATTTATATTATTTTATATTTCCTGTCTTAAAATGTAAGGGATACTGGAGCCTCCCGTTTTGGCCGGGAAACTACCGTATTTTACTTCTCTTTCCCGCCGTCCTCCCGTATTAGTATTTTCCCGTAAATCTCCCTTATATTATATAGTTGCTGGATAGTGTAGTGGTAAGATCGCCGCCTTTCACACGGGAGACCGGGGTTCGAATCCCGGTTGTGGCCAAAAATATATTTTATATATTTTATATATTTATATTTATATTTAAAAGCCTGAGGCGACAGTGGCAAGGAAACTCCCTCTAGCAGGAAGAAACCTTGAGTGGAACCTAGACTCAGAAGGGGACCCCATCCTCCTCTGGGCGACCAAGGAGCATGAAACTGCATTTACATTGACATTCATTAGAGTTCATATAGTTATAAAGTCCCAGTTGGTTTCATGTAGTTATATCCAGGAGTCCAGGTGCGGGTTCACACGGTGTAGTCGGCTCGGTATCAGCTCGAAAAAGAGAAGATGGAGAAGAGTTATTGCCCTACACCTAACCGGCAGGACTAAAGCAACTATGACAGCCTGCCTAAAAGAGTGACCTGGAAGGAAGCACAGGCATGAGGGTTTACAGAGGTTTTGGCGTCAAGCCACCTCCCATCCACAGCTTAAGTGATCGGCGAGAGTGGCAGGACGACAGCACCAATCCCCCCTTTCCCCTTCAATCTCAAATAACTATGAACCTCCAGATTTCCCATTCACCTTAGAAAAGAAGATTTAACTATCCAAAAGACTGGCGAAAGAGGTACATCTTAAGCCTTGACTTAAAAGCAGAGATTGTGTCTGAGTTCCGAACACTAATAGGAAGTTTATTCCATAGCTGTGGTGCTTTATGAGCAAATGCTCTTCCCCCAAAGGTAATGTTCTTTATTCTGGGTACGGATAGAATACCTCCATCTCGTCATCTAAGTGTATGATTCGGAACGCAAATGAGGTCACTCACATACTGCGGTGCAAGACCATTTACAGCTTTATAGGTTAAGAGCAGTGTTTTGTAGTCAACACGAAATCTAACTGGCAGCCAGTGCAGTGAAGATAAAATTGGGGTAATATGATTATATGTTTTAGTTTAACTATTGCTAGTAGCGGTTCAATCAATGCTGGGAGCATCGCTGAATAATTTTGATGGAACAGGTTCTAGCATACAAGTAGATGAATTTGAAGATAAAATTAAGTACATCAGTTCTGACTGGTTAACCAATATTCAATATTCAAAATTTCAATTTCAAAATCTGTTTAATTGAGCATATTTTTGGTCAAAAAGTTTCATAAAGTCGTCACTGGAAAATAACCAGTGGTCTGGTTATTAGTCAGCTTGGACACCATAGTAAATAGGAATCTAGGATTATTTTTGTTTATTTCAATTAGTTCTGATAGATACTAGATGATTTGGCGGCACTAAGAGCCTTTTTGTAGCTACCCATAGCCTCTTTCCATGCTAGTTCGAACACCACTAGTTTAGTATGATGCCACTTACATTCTGTAAGGACATAAAACTTATAGGTCCTGCAGGCCCCAACTCTGATCAGCCTGCATCAGTCTATTTCAGAGCTCCGCTGGCCCAGGCAAGACTGGACTCAACTCGTCAAACCACCCCTTTTAAGGAAGGCAAAGGCCTGCCGGCTCCTGAGAGACTGGATAGGAATAACTGGAGCAGCACAGAAAAAGCAAGACCTTTCACCCCCGGAGTGACCAGAGTTCCACAATCAATCCACAGCAACAACAGCTGTCAGCCTCCAGACACAGACACCTTTTCCACTATAAACAGGATAACTCAGCACACATAGATGTTAGGGACAAATACACGCATGTTTGGTCTCGTTTGAATAGGCATGAGACGAGGAGTATTATACTCTCAGATTTAAGGCAGTATAGCTTTTCCTAAGAGAAATACAGAAACTTCGGCTCAACCCACCAAACTGAGAGAGATTCTCTCATGGTAGAACAAGGGAATTACAACCACCCCCTAAAGTGATCTGATTGGCTGGGGACTTGAGAACCAAGGTCAGCAATGCCCCTAAAATTAACCATTGACCGAAATTAGTCAGTCTTCAGAAACATGCCATCACCTGGTCTGGATACTTAAGGAAGGGCTTCAGAAGTAGTCGGGGAGTCACTCTGTAATCAGAGCTCCCGCAGAGAACTGGGTGAAAGTCTATCTGTAGTCAGATACTTTCCACAGAACTTTGTTCACTCTCAGCTGAGGAATGTGAATACATGATATGAAGACAACTGGATCACAACTGGATCACGGGGGAATCATAAGCAGGGAAGAACACACAGGCAAACAGCAGCAGCAACATTAAAGGCAGGACTGAGAAGCACATTTATACAAGGCTAAGCAGGGAGCAAACTAGAGGCACCTGAAATGAGTAACACAAGGGCAGGAAGGAGAGGTAAAACAAACGCGGAACAGGCATGGCACGTTATACCACACTAGGGAGGAAACGGGAGGTTCAGGAGGGCAGGGTGTGGCAGGGATCCGTTTCAAAATTTAATTTTGGCTTGTACAAACCTTGGTAAAAGCTGCAAAAGATCGATCAACCACTTTCTGAGCTATTGTCTTAACAAACAAAGCATCTGTTGGGGTGGCGGTGTCTGGGGAATACCATGTGTAATACACCTTGTGAAGATTTATATGTAAAACAAAATATTTTTTGATTCTATCACACATATAGAAATTATCCATCCATCCATTTTCCAAACCGCTTATCCTATTGGGTCGCGGGGGGTCCGGAGCCTATCCCAGAATCAATGGGCACGAGGCAGGGAACAACCCAGGATGGGGGGCCAGCCCATCGCAGGGCACACTCACACACCATCCACTCACACACACACACCTACGGGCAATTCAGCAACTCCAATTAGCCCCAGCATGTTTTTGGACTGTGGGGGGAAACCGGAGTACCCAGAGGAAACCCCACAACGACATGGGGAGAACATGCAAACTCCACACACATGTGACCCAGGCGGAGACACAAACCCGGGTCCCAGAGGTGTGAGGCGACAGTGCTAACCACTGCACCACCATGCCGCCCCTTATAGAAATTATTCTAGGTTTAAATAGTAATTTAGCTGAGTAACTAGGCTGAAATTCTAGATAGTTGCAATTTTAAGAATTATTACTATTATTCACAGCTTTTAAGCATGCAGTTGGATGACGGATGGATGGATATTCAGCCACCAGAAATGCCAATTGTTGTTAAGAGGATCAAAGTCTGCAAAGTAGTATGCAGGGTTTAAGGCCAGAACACAGCATACTCTCCGACAGAAAGCATAAAGTTCACTGGGGGAATTTCTGTGGCCACTGCCTGAACAGCATGTGTGGAGAATGTTTATGAGGGTCGAGCCATGCAGAGCTGCTGGCCCTGGCATGTAATGATGAATCACAAATCAGTTAAAAATCGGTGCAAATGCATGAAGATTTAAACCGGCTGATGTGGAAAATGAATCACTATTGTAGGAGTACTTCACAGTACTTTAACAGAAAAACTGGTGTAATATTACATTTGATTTCACAATGTGAGTTTGACGTCAGATGTCACTGCGTATCACGTCGACATCGTACGTCAGTTTTTGGTTTTGAGCGAACGCGAGATGATGAATGAATTTGAAACTGAGGACGGCACAGTGGTTAGTGCTGGCTTCGGTCCAGGGCCCTTTCTGTGTGGAGTTCGCATGCTCTCCCCGTTTTCGCCGGGGACTCCAGGTTCCTCCCACGGTCCAAAAGCATGCAGGATAGGTTGACTGGTGAGTCTAAATTGGCCCTGTAGTTGTGTGAGTGTGTGCGACCTGCGGTGTGTAGGTGACTGCCTGGGCTTGGTTCCTGTCTGCGCCCCTTGTTCCCGGGATAGGCTCCGGTCTCCCCCGCGATCTCAGTTGGGATTAAGTGGTTTCAGAAAATGGATGGATGGACGCACCGCCCGATCTTCAATTGGCGGTGTGGCAGCATATTAGCTTTCCGGTAATCACAAACGAGGAGGAAACAGCGAGAAAAGCACAGACAAGACATAAACTGCATGCAAACATTGTAATAGACTGATAACATACACAAACAGGTCCACTGGCACCACCGTGAGCTGAGTGAAGATTATTAAAAGGGCAAAGCACGCTAAAAAGCTGCACATGCAAACCTTAGCTTATTTATTTGATTTATTTTTTTTTATTTACTTATTTTGATTTGGGATTTTTTTCAACAGTATTTTATTCAAATTCAGTTGCACTGTTCACAACAGTGTCAACAGTTCAGAAAGATAAATATAAGAATATTTTTGAATATATTTGTCTGCAGCTCATTCTGCAAAAAATGAGAAAATTGTATCGTGAACTCAGAATCGTGAATCGTATCAAATGGTGAGTTGAATGTATCGTTACATCCCTAGTTCTTACAGTAGTACTATGGTATGGTGGAGCCACATGACAGGAAGGCAGTACATTGCGAAGTCTGTTAAGAACATCATTCGCACTGAACTGCCCTCCATTGACCAGCTGTACTTTAACTGCCACAGTAACAAGGTTCAGTCTATAATCCAGGACTCTGACCACCATCCACAAACACTGACTAGCAGATTCATGAACAGCTTCATTCGCCAAACAATTCAAACCTGCAGCTTTTGCATCCCCTGTAACAGTCATTTCCACGGCAGCTGCACTGTACAGCTGTTACTGCACTTTATCCACCACTGACCACGTATCATCCAGTTTTGTCCTGCTTTGTATCGCACTGTTTCTGCACCATGTTGTCTTGTACTCCCTTGTGTTGTTATGCACCATCTGTGTTGTTCTGAGCAGTGCCATGATGCAATATTACAAAAAGATCTTGAGGAAATGCAGAGTTCTGGAGGAGATTCTCACAGATCATGGCATGTGTTTATACTGAAGAAACTGTACAAATTGCTAGACATAAAACACAGGACTGGCAACTGTGGTACGTTTTAACACCTTGATAAAAAACTTAAAATCCATAGTAAGTAGGACAACCTCATAGAACCTTTACTAGTCATTGTTCAGAAGATTAACACGGATTAAAAACCATTACTATGAAAGCACGCTAATCAGTTAAGTTGATTATGTGGAGAGAGAGAAAAAAAACTGTCTTTGAAAAAGATCAACCATAGAACGAAGCTGCAGCATTGACACCCCCTAGTGGTGATTTGAAGATAGTTCTGTCTGTAGCAGCTAAGCAGTAGATTTGGCGTCAGGTGCCATGACAAACTCAGTGCTGCTCGGTTTGAACGGCAGAAGCACAAAAATAAAGGGGGCATCTACTGCACGCCCCCCACCCTTGAAAATGGTACAAATTATCATGCAACAGTTTTCTTAAGTAAGTCTTTTTGGGCGTCTGCAGAAACCTCCACGATGCGATTGCCCTGATTAAGAAGTGCGCAGCGGATACAATTTGGGATGCATCGTTCATCCGATTTATTAATATATAATTATTAGTATGTCTATATTATTTTAGAAACGTTACTTGACGAATATTTTTCATTGAGATTGATTCCCCGTTTAAAATTTTGGTGACACTTCATATTTTTTAAGAGAGACAGACAATTTGACGCATGCAATTTGCAGAAATATGTTGTGCCGCTATAAAGTACACAGGCAGCATGACAAACATAAGTACTC
Organism: Brienomyrus brachyistius; assembly: GCF_023856365.1. Classification (NCBI taxonomy): domain Eukaryota; kingdom Metazoa; phylum Chordata; class Actinopteri; order Osteoglossiformes; family Mormyridae; genus Brienomyrus; species Brienomyrus brachyistius. Next base: position 86,665 of record NW_026042515.1, on the reverse strand, counting down.
ACTGAAGCCACGACATACGCCCGGCTGGCCCCAGCGGTACCCCTAAGAAGAAGGCTTTTTTCACAACCCACGACCATCACGAGGGCAAAAAAAACTGAATAGCCTAGAATTTAGTTAATTACAAGGCACATATTTATTGGAGCAAGAGCTCTAACATAAAACTACCTTGTAATTATAAAGTATTATGGCTGTGAACAATGTACAAACAGGCACAGAAAGTAAAATACTCCAAAAATGCAAAGAACCTAAATATTTTTGTTTCCACCGATTCACTCTTGATGTGTTAGGAGTCACAGTTCAGTAGCCTATTCTTCAGTATCTGCATTTAAGACCACCAACTGCTCTTTCTCCTCCTTCGCTCGTCGGCTCAGAGTATTGGACTTGGTAAGTAATGTTGCCCTTTTGGTTCCAGCAGCACTCTCTGCTTCCTCTGCCATGTGCTCAGCATCCTTTTGTAAACTCTCACATACACTTTCCAGTGAGACTCTCTTCCTCTTGAGTTCCTCAAGTTTTCTTTTTTGCTTTTCGCTCATCTTTCACCTTTGGTCAGAGGCGCTTTGGTTGCTCCCCCACACACTCTGACATGGTCGCATATAAGCCTCTGTGCAACAACTGTTTCCTCTGATAAGTTGCAGGTCTCCACCTCTATTCGTTCCACTTCGGCTTGCCCATAGGACAGCAGCAGCAAGTTCTTGCAGAACATCCAGAGGTCAGGATAAGGCCCACTAACTTTTTGATGTAAAAAGACATCAACTTTGGATGGTGCTGAAGGAATGAAGGATATAAAATCCAAGCCTTTTGCCTCATTGTGCAGGTGATTATCAGACTGCTGGGATATTGCATCACCTGTAATTACATTAATTACAGTAGATTAGATGCAGATCAACAATGTCAATACACAGAATCACATGTAGAATAGGAAAGTGATTTATAACCCAATTTTCCTATGATACCATAAATGTGCAATCATTTTAATTTAATCTTGAGATATCTCTAGGCTCATCAAAGAAAATATAACTGGGCTGATGCTTCTTTTCAAACACCAAGAGTCGGTCTTCTAAATACTGCTAAAATCTACGTGTTAACACTATTCAGTTCAGGGACGGATTATGGGTTGTGTGGGCCCCTGGGTAAAACGTTCGCGAGGCCCCCCCCCACCACCACCACCTGCACCACCACCACAACCACCACAAGTCAAGGGCCCTTGGCAGCCAAACACCCTCCCTATAGGGTCAGGGGACCTTGTAGGCAGAGGATCAAAGAATGTAGGCCCTCTAAAATAGACAAACGAAAATACATTGCTGATAAGCGTTGCAAATTGTTTTGGGCTTGGGGCCCACGGGCCCCCTGCACCCCAAGGGCCCCTGGGCAGCGGCCCCGCTAACCCGGTTTGTAATCCGTCCCTGATTCAGTTAGATGTGAAAAAAGAAAAGCATAATTTAAAAATAATATTCTGAACTATCCTATTCTTATCCTATGATTTACCAGCAGATATCCTGCCTGCCAACCGATTCTCCTGCGCAAACTTCTGCATGAGATTTCTCCTTTTCTGCTGGCAGTTATCTGGCTGGTGTGCATTTTGTTTGGGTCCAAGCACGTCATCTCATGTACAATCGAGTACTTCAGAGGGCATTTATCCAAGGCCTTTTTGCACATTTTTGAGAGCACAATCTGGCAATTTTTTTTAATCTGAAGGACACCAAGGTCACTTCCACTGCCTTTGGCTCCTGACTGTCTCTGACAAAAAGATGGTTTGTCAAATTTCCAGAATCTTTCTGCACACTCAGCCCAAGGTTAACACTACCTCAGCTGTACATATCAAACCAGCTCAAACTCCATGTTATTCACATATTTTTTACTTCACAATTGTTTGATACATTTGTATGTAAAGATACCAGTGAATTCACAGAAGTCCCACCTTGATGACAGCCATTCCTATATCCACCTCCTTTGGACTGAGCCAGAGTTTTTGCCTGTACAACAGCTGTACATGTTGCTACACAACACTTAAACATTCTATTTCCTCAATGAACTATTTTTTTTGCAGCAAAAGCCATGAAGCAGCAATAAAATCTTTAAAATATGCTTACCAATAAATATGGTTCTCCCATTTAAACACATGTAAAGATAAACCATGGATATTTAAAAATCATGGGTTCGTTAATGAGTTTAAATGTTATTGAATGGCTTACCTTAAACTTCTCCAGTAAGTCTTCAGCGGTGGAGTGGCTCATGTACTGTGATCCCAGAACCAGGACTGCACTCGAGAGCCATTCTCATAATTCACCCAATACCTGACATGCACATCCAGTTGTTTTCTTTTGATGGTCCTGTTCATACTTACGTCAAACATGACAACGAAGCTCCCTTTTAATATATGGAGCGAGTCCAAATCGCGCAAGAAAAGCGGTTTTATCTTTACCACAAGTGACCCTGCGAGTCAGGGAACATCACCCTGGAGACGGTGTGAATGTCATCATTGGACGTATAGGAGTGATGTCGGCAAACCGTTTGCAAAGCCCATAGCACTTCTGCTTTCAGTGTGGGTTGAGGAGGATGTACTGAAGGCATTATTTGTCATGGGATCCGGAGACACTGCCAAAACGGGTGTAGGCCTATCTTTAGAGGTTGTACTTATCTCCACTGAATAAACATAAATCTGGGCTTATTCTATACTGAACAAAAATATAAACGCAACACTCTTGTTTCTGCTCCCATTTTTCATGAGATGGACTTAAAGACCTACAATTCATTCCAGATACACAATATTACCATTTCTCTCAAACATTTCTCACAAATCAGTCTAAATGTGTGATAGTGAGCACTTCTGCTTTGCTGAGATAATCCATCCCACCTCACAGGTGTGCCACATCAAGATGCTGATCTGACATCATGGGTAGTGCACAGGTGTACCTTATACTGCCCACAATAAAAGGCCACCCTGGAATGTGCAGTTTTTTGCTTTATTGGGGGTCTGGGGACTCAGAACCGGTCAGTATCTGGTGTGACCACCATTTGCCTCATGCAATGCAACACATCTTCTTCGCATAGAGTTTATCAGATTGTCAATTGTGGCCTGTGGAATGTTGGTCCACTCCTCTTCAATGGCTGTGCGAAGTTGTTGGATATTAGTGGGAACTGGTACACGCTGTCGTATACGCCGGTCAAGCACATCCCAAACAAGAGCAGCTGACCTGAGAAATAAGAAATAAGCTAAGCTGGAAACCTGGACCCTCCGACCAAGAATGCGTGAAGTACCCTCAGAAGGTCTACTAGAAGATGTACGTAGAAGACTACTACAGATCAGCTGATCTACACCACAGCAACAGTGATCCTTGAGCTGGAGCCGGACCGTCTTTGAAGACTCCGTAAATCTCCGTATAATAATATATATCTACGGGAACGAGAAAGGAGAAAGCAGAGAACAAGAACAAGATTTGTAAATGTAAGATTTGAAGGACCCCCGGCATGAAAAATAGAATAGTTCTCGTCATTAGTGAACATGTGTCTCGTCATTGTGTATCATGGACAGTAAGAGGGGGATCAATAGAGTGTTGTTATTATAACGTCTAAAAAGTCTGTCGATAAATCAATAAGAAAATAAATGAAGTCGTTTTCGCGAACACGCGAACAGGGGCCGGACCGACTGTAGGGGGCGTGGCCAGAGACAGCCATAGCTGTCAAGTCTCCCGTTTTGGCCGGGAAACTACCGTATTTTACTTCTCTTTCCCGCCGTCCTCCCGTATTAGTATTTTCCCGTAAATCTCCCTTATATTATATAGTTGCTGGATAGTGTAGTGGTAAGATCGCCGCCTTTCACACGGGAGACCGGGGTTCGAATCCCGGTTGTGGCCAAAAATATATTTTATATATTTTATATATTTATATTTATATTTATATTATATAATTTATATTATTTTATATTTCCTGTCTTAAAATGTAAGGGATACTGGAGCCTCCCGTTTTGGCCGGGAAACTACCGTATTTTACTTCTCTTTCCCGCCGTCCTCCCGTATTAGTATTTTCCCGTAAATCTCCCTTATATTATATAGTTGCTGGATAGTGTAGTGGTAAGATCGCCGCCTTTCACACGGGAGACCGGGGTTCGAATCCCGGTTGTGGCCAAAAATATATTTTATATATTTTATATATTTATATTTATATTTATATTATATTTTATATAATTTATATTATTTTATATTTCCTGTCTTAAAATGTAAGGGATACTGGAGCCTCCCGTTTTGGCCGGGAAACTACCGTATTTTACTTCTCTTTCCCGCCGTCCTCCCGTATTATTTTCCCGTAAATCTCCCTTATAATATATATATATATATATTATATTATATAGTTGCTGGATAGTGTAGTGGTAAGATCGCCGCCTTTCACACGGGAGACCGGGGTTCGAATCCCGGTTGTGGCCAGAAACAACTGCTATCACAACTAGAGATTGATGAGGTACAACACGATTGCTACGACAAGGGGGAGCCAGGACGACAGGTCAGGGGGGAGATATCATCATCCCCACATTCCGAGATTGGGTACCAAGCCCCATATATATTAGTAGGCTGAATACAAGAGAGACTAGTAGGCTGAATACAAGAGCAGCTGACCTGAGAAATAAGAAATAAGCTAAGCTGGACCAAGAATGCGTGAAGTACCCTCAGAAGGTCTACTAGAAGATGTACGTAGAAGACTACTACAGATCAGCTGATCTACACCACAGCAACAGTGATCCTGGAGCCGGACCGTCTTTGAAGACTCCGTAAATCTCCGTATAATAATATATATCTACGGGAACGAGAAAGGAGAAAGATAAAAATAATAATAATAATAATAAAATAATTTAATAATAAGAGAAAAATAAGAGAATAGTTCTCGTCATTAGTTCTCGATAGAATAGTTCTCGAACATGTGTCTCTGTATCATGGACAGTAATCAATAGAGTGTTGTTATTATAACGTCTAAAAAGTCTGTCGATAAATCAATAAGAAAATAAATGAAGTCGTTTTCGCGAACACGCGAACAGGGGCCGGACCGACTGTAGGGGGCGTGGCCAGAGACAGCCATAGCTGTCAAGTCTCCCGTTTTTTACTTCTCTTTCCCGCCGTCCTCCCGTATTAGTATTTTCCCGTAAATCTCCCTTATATTATATAGTTGCTGGATAGTGTAGTGGTAAGATCGCCGCCTTTCACACGGGAGACCGGGGTTCGAATCCCGGTTGTGGCCAAAAATATATTTTATATATTTTATATATTTATATTTATATTTATATTATATAATTTATATTATTTTATATTTCCTGTCTTAAAATGTAAGGGATACTGGAGCCTCCCGTTTTGGCCGGGAAACTACCGTATTTTACTTCTCTTTCCCGCCGTCCTCCCGTATTAGTATTTTCCCGTAAATCTCCCTTATATTATATAGTTGCTGGATAGTGTAGTGGTAAGATCGCCGCCTTTCACACGGGAGACCGGGGTTCGAATCCCGGTTGTGGCCAAAAATATATTTTATATATTTTATATATTTATATTTATATTTAAAAGCCTGAGGCGACAGTGGCAAGGAAACTCCCTCTAGCAGGAAGAAACCTTGAGTGGAACCTAGACTCAGAAGGGGACCCCATCCTCCTCTGGGCGACCAAGGAGCATGAAACTGCATTTACATTGACATTCATTAGAGTTCATATAGTTATAAAGTCCCAGTTGGTTTCATGTAGTTATATCCAGGAGTCCAGGTGCGGGTTCACACGGTGTAGTCGGCTCGGTATCAGCTCGAAAAAGAGAAGATGGAGAAGAGTTATTGCCCTACACCTAACCGGCAGGACTAAAGCAACTATGACAGCCTGCCTAAAAGAGTGACCTGGAAGGAAGCACAGGCATGAGGGTTTACAGAGGTTTTGGCGTCAAGCCACCTCCCATCCACAGCTTAAGTGATCGGCGAGAGTGGCAGGACGACAGCACCAATCCCCCCTTTCCCCTTCAATCTCAAATAACTATGAACCTCCAGATTTCCCATTCACCTTAGAAAAGAAGATTTAACTATCCAAAAGACTGGCGAAAGAGGTACATCTTAAGCCTTGACTTAAAAGCAGAGATTGTGTCTGAGTTCCGAACACTAATAGGAAGTTTATTCCATAGCTGTGGTGCTTTATGAGCAAATGCTCTTCCCCCAAAGGTAATGTTCTTTATTCTGGGTACGGATAGAATACCTCCATCTCGTCATCTAAGTGTATGATTCGGAACGCAAATGAGGTCACTCACATACTGCGGTGCAAGACCATTTACAGCTTTATAGGTTAAGAGCAGTGTTTTGTAGTCAACACGAAATCTAACTGGCAGCCAGTGCAGTGAAGATAAAATTGGGGTAATATGATTATATGTTTTAGTTTAACTATTGCTAGTAGCGGTTCAATCAATGCTGGGAGCATCGCTGAATAATTTTGATGGAACAGGTTCTAGCATACAAGTAGATGAATTTGAAGATAAAATTAAGTACATCAGTTCTGACTGGTTAACCAATATTCAATATTCAAAATGTTCTGTTTAATTGAGCATATTTTTGGTCAAAAAGTTTCATAAAGTCGTCACTGGAAAATAACCAGTGGTCTGGTTATTAGTCAGCTTGGACACCATAGTAAATAGGAATCTAGGATTATTTTTGTTTATTTCAATTAGTTCTGATAGATACTAGATGATTTGGCGGCACTAAGAGCCTTTTTGTAGCTACCCATAGCCTCTTTCCATGCTAGTTCGAACACCACTAGTTTAGTATGATGCCACTTACATTCTGTAAGGACATAAAACTTATAGGTCCTGCAGGCCCCAACTCTGATCAGCCTGCATCAGTCTATTTCAGAGCTCCGCTGGCCCAGGCAAGACTGGACTCAACTCGTCAAACCACCCCTTTTAAGGAAGGCAAAGGCCTGCCGGCTCCTGAGAGACTGGATAGGAATAACTGGAGCAGCACAGAAAAAGCAAGACCTTTCACCCCCGGAGTGACCAGAGTTCCACAATCAATCCACAGCAACAACAGCTGTCAGCCTCCAGACACAGACACCTTTTCCACTATAAACAGGATAACTCAGCACACATAGATGTTAGGGACAAATACACGCATGTTTGGTCTCGTTTGAATAGGCATGAGACGAGGAGTATTATACTCTCAGATTTAAGGCAGTATAGCTTTTCCTAAGAGAAATACAGAAACTTCGGCTCAACCCACCAAACTGAGAGAGATTCTCTCATGGTAGAACAAGGGAATTACAACCACCCCCTAAAGTGATCTGATTGGCTGGGGACTTGAGAACCAAGGTCAGCAATGCCCCTAAAATTAACCATTGACCGAAATTAGTCAGTCTTCAGAAACATGCCATCACCTGGTCTGGATACTTAAGGAAGGGCTTCAGAAGTAGTCGGGGAGTCACTCTGTAATCAGAGCTCCCGCAGAGAACTGGGTGAAAGTCTATCTGTAGTCAGATACTTTCCACAGAACTTTGTTCACTCTCAGCTGAGGAATGTGAATACATGATATGAAGACAACTGGATCACAACTGGATCACGGGGGAATCATAAGCAGGGAAGAACACACAGGCAAACAGCAGCAGCAACATTAAAGGCAGGACTGAGAAGCACATTTATACAAGGCTAAGCAGGGAGCAAACTAGAGGCACCTGAAATGAGTAACACAAGGGCAGGAAGGAGAGGTAAAACAAACGCGGAACAGGCATGGCACGTTATACCACACTAGGGAGGAAACGGGAGGTTCAGGAGGGCAGGGTGTGGCAGGGATCCGTTTCAAAATTTAATTTTGGCTTGTACAAACCTTGGTAAAAGCTGCAAAAGATCGATCAACCACTTTCTGAGCTATTGTCTTAACAAACAAAGCATCTGTTGGGGTGGCGGTGTCTGGGGAATACCATGTGTAATACACCTTGTGAAGATTTATATGTAAAACAAAATATTTTTTGATTCTATCACACATATAGAAATTATCCATCCATCCATTTTCCAAACCGCTTATCCTATTGGGTCGCGGGGGGTCCGGAGCCTATCCCAGAATCAATGGGCACGAGGCAGGGAACAACCCAGGATGGGGGGCCAGCCCATCGCAGGGCACACTCACACACCATCCACTCACACACACACACCTACGGGCAATTCAGCAACTCCAATTAGCCCCAGCATGTTTTTGGACTGTGGGGGGAAACCGGAGTACCCAGAGGAAACCCCACAACGACATGGGGAGAACATGCAAACTCCACACACATGTGACCCAGGCGGAGACACGAACCCGGGTCCCAGAGGTGTGAGGCGACAGTGCTAACCACTGCACCACCATGCCGCCCCTTATAGAAATTATTCTAGGTTTAAATAGTAATTTAGCTGAGTAACTAGGCTGAAATTCTAGATAGTTGCAATTTTAAGAATTATTACTATTATTCACAGCTTTTAAGCATGCAGTTGGATGACGGATGGATGGATATTCAGCCACCAGAAATGCCAATTGTTGTTAAGAGGATCAAAGTCTGCAAAGTAGTATGCAGGGTTTAAGGCCAGAACACAGCATACTCTCCGACAGAAAGCATAAAGTTCACTGGGGGAATTTCTGTGGCCACTGCCTGAACAGCATGTGTGGAGAATGTTTATGAGGGTCGAGCCATGCAGAGCTGCTGGCCCTGGCATGTAATGATGAATCACAAATCAGTTAAAAATCGGTGCAAATGCATGAAGATTTAAACCGGCTGATGTGGAAAATGAATCACTATTGTAGGAGTACTTCACAGTACTTTAACAGAAAAACTGGTGTAATATTACATTTGATTTCACAATGTGAGTTTGACGTCAGATGTCACTGCGTATCACGTCGACATCGTACGTCAGTTTTTGGTTTTGAGCGAACGCGAGATGATGAATGAATTTGAAACTGAGGACGGCACAGTGGTTAGTGCTGGCTTCGGTCCAGGGCCCTTTCTGTGTGGAGTTCGCATGCTCTCCCCGTTTTCGCCGGGGACTCCAGGTTCCTCCCACGGTCCAAAAGCATGCAGGATAGGTTGACTGGTGAGTCTAAATTGGCCCTGTAGTTGTGTGAGTGTGTGCGACCTGCGGTGTGTAGGTGACTGCCTGGGCTTGGTTCCTGTCTGCGCCCCTTGTTCCCGGGATAGGCTCCGGTCTCCCCCGCGATCTCAGTTGGGATTAAGTGGTTTCAGAAAATGGATGGATGGACGCACCGCCCGATCTTCAATTGGCGGTGTGGCAGCATATTAGCTTTCCGGTAATCACAAACGAGGAGGAAACAGCGAGAAAAGCACAGACAAGACATAAACTGCATGCAAACATTGTAATAGACTGATAACATACACAAACAGGTCCACTGGCACCACCGTGAGCTGAGTGAAGATTATTAAAAGGGCAAAGCACGCTAAAAAGCTGCACATGCAAACCTTAGCTTATTTATTTGATTTATTTTTTTTTATTTACTTATTTTGATTTGGGATTTTTTTCAACAGTATTTTATTCAAATTCAGTTGCACTGTTCACAACAGTGTCAACAGTTCAGAAAGATAAATATAAGAATATTTTTGAATATATTTGTCTGCAGCTCATTCTGCAAAAAATGAGAAAATTGTATCGTGAACTCAGAATCGTGAATCGTATCAAATGGTGAGTTGAATGTATCGTTACATCCCTAGTTCTTACAGTAGTACTATGGTATGGTGGAGCCACATGACAGGAAGGCAGTACATTGCGAAGTCTGTTAAGAACATCATTCGCACTGAACTGCCCTCCATTGACCAGCTGTACTTTAACTGCCACAGTAACAAGGTTCAGTCTATAATCCAGGACTCTGACCACCATCCACAAACACTGACTAGCAGATTCATGAACAGCTTCATTCGCCAAACAATTCAAACCTGCAGCTTTTGCATCCCCTGTAACAGTCATTTCCACGGCAGCTGCACTGTACAGCTGTTACTGCACTTTATCCACCACTGACCACGTATCATCCAGTTTTGTCCTGCTTTGTATCGCACTGTTTCTGCACCATGTTGTCTTGTACTCCCTTGTGTTGTTATGCACCATCTGTGTTGTTCTGAGCAGTGCCATGATGCAATATTACAAAAAGATCTTGAGGAAATGCAGAGTTCTGGAGGAGATTCTCACAGATCATGGCATGTGTTTATACTGAAGAAACTGTACAAATTGCTAGACATAAAACACAGGACTGGCAACTGTGGTACGTTTTAACACCTTGATAAAAAACTTAAAATCCATAGTAAGTAGGACAACCTCATAGAACCTTTACTAGTCATTGTTCAGAAGATTAACACGGATTAAAAACCATTACTATGAAAGCACGCTAATCAGTTAAGTTGATTATGTGGAGAGAGAGAAAAAAAACTGTCTTTGAAAAAGATCAACCATAGAACGAAGCTGCAGCATTGACACCCCCTAGTGGTGATTTGAAGATAGTTCTGTCTGTAGCAGCTAAGCAGTAGATTTGGCGTCAGGTGCCATGACAAACTCAGTGCTGCTCGGTTTGAACGGCAGAAGCACAAAAATAAAGGGGGCATCTACTGCACGCCCCCCACCCTTGAAAATGGTACAAATTATCATGCAACAGTTTTCTTAAGTAAGTCTTTTTGGGCGTCTGCAGAAACCTCCACGATGCGATTGCCCTGATTAAGAAGTGCGCAGCGGATACAATTTGGGATGCATCGTTCATCCGATTTATTAATATATAATTATTAGTATGTCTATATTATTTTAGAAACGTTACTTGACGAATATTTTTCATTGAGATTGATTCCCCGTTTAAAATTTTGGTGACACTTCATATTTTTTAAGAGAGACAGACAATTTGACGCATGCAATTTGCAGAAATATGTTGTGCCGCTATAAAGTACACAGGCAGCATGACAAACATAAGTACTCACTGAAGCCACGACATACGCCCGGCTGGCCCCAGCGGTACCCCTAAGAAGAAGGCTTTTTTCACAACCCACGACCATCACGAGGGCAAAAAAAACTGAATAGCCTAGAATTTAGTTAATTACAAGGCACATATTTATTGGAGCAAGAGCTCTAACATAAAACTACCTTGTAATTATAAAGTATTATGGCTGTGAACAATGTACAAACAGGCACAGAAAGTAAAATACTCCAAAAATGCAAAGAACCTAAATATTTTTGTTTCCACCGATTCACTCTTGATGTGTTAGGAGTCACAGTTCAGTAGCCTATTCTTCAGTATCTGCATTTAAGACCACCAACTGCTCTTTCTCCTCCTTCGCTCGTCGGCTCAGAGTATTGGACTTGGTAAGTAATGTTGCCCTTTTGGTTCCAGCAGCACTCTCTGCTTCCTCTGCCATGTGCTCAGCATCCTTTTGTAAACTCTCACATACACTTTCCAGTGAGACTCTCTTCCTCTTGAGTTCCTCAAGTTTTCTTTTTTGCTTTTCGCTCATCTTTCACCTTTGGTCAGAGGCGCTTTGGTTGCTCCCCCACACACTCTGACATGGTCGCATATAAGCCTCTGTGCAACAACTGTTTCCTCTGATAAGTTGCAGGTCTCCACCTCTATTCGTTCCACTTCGGCTTGCCCATAGGACAGCAGCAGCAAGTTCTTGCAGAACATCCAGAGGTCAGGATAAGGCCCACTAACTTTTTGATGTAAAAAGACATCAACTTTGGATGGTGCTGAAGGAATGAAGGATATAAAATCCAAGCCTTTTGCCTCATTGTGCAGGTGATTATCAGACTGCTGGGATATTGCATCACCTGTAATTACATTAATTACAGTAGATTAGATGCAGATCAACAATGTCAATACACAGAATCACATGTAGAATAGGAAAGTGATTTATAACCCAATTTTCCTATGATACCATAAATGTGCAATCATTTTAATTTAATCTTGAGATATCTCTAGGCTCATCAAAGAAAATATAACTGGGCTGATGCTTCTTTTCAAACACCAAGAGTCGGTCTTCTAAATACTGCTAAAATCTACGTGTTAACACTATTCAGTTCAGGGACGGATTATGGGTTGTGTGGGCCCCTGGGTAAAACGTTCGCGAGGCCCCCCCCCACCACCACCACCTGCACCACCACCACAACCACCACAAGTCAAGGGCCCTTGGCAGCCAAACACCCTCCCTATAGGGTCAGGGGACCTTGTAGGCAGAGGATCAAAGAATGTAGGCCCTCTAAAATAGACAAACGAAAATACATTGCTGATAAGCGTTGCAAATTGTTTTGGGCTTGGGGCCCACGGGCCCCCTGCACCCCAAGGGCCCCTGGGCAGCGGCCCCGCTAACCCGGTTTGTAATCCGTCCCTGATTCAGTTAGATGTGAAAAAAGAAAAGCATAATTTAAAAATAATATTCTGAACTATCCTATTCTTATCCTATGATTTACCAGCAGATATCCTGCCTGCCAACCGATTCTCCTGCGCAAACTTCTGCATGAGATTTCTCCTTTTCTGCTGGCAGTTATCTGGCTGGTGTGCATTTTGTTTGGGTCCAAGCACGTCATCTCATGTACAATCGAGTACTTCAGAGGGCATTTATCCAAGGCCTTTTTGCACATTTTTGAGAGCACAATCTGGCAATTTTTTTTAATCTGAAGGACACCAAGGTCACTTCCACTGCCTTTGGCTCCTGACTGTCTCTGACAAAAAGATGGTTTGTCAAATTTCCAGAATCTTTCTGCACACTCAGCCCAAGGTTAACACTACCTCAGCTGTACATATCAAACCAGCTCAAACTCCATGTTATTCACATATTTTTTACTTCACAATTGTTTGATACATTTGTATGTAAAGATACCAGTGAATTCACAGAAGTCCCACCTTGATGACAGCCATTCCTATATCCACCTCCTTTGGACTGAGCCAGAGTTTTTGCCTGTACAACAGCTGTACATGTTGCTACACAACACTTAAACATTCTATTTCCTCAATGAACTATTTTTTTTGCAGCAAAAGCCATGAAGCAGCAATAAAATCTTTAAAATATGCTTACCAATAAATATGGTTCTCCCATTTAAACACATGTAAAGATAAACCATGGATATTTAAAAATCATGGGTTCGTTAATGAGTTTAAATGTTATTGAATGGCTTACCTTAAACTTCTCCAGTAAGTCTTCAGCGGTGGAGTGGCTCATGTACTGTGATCCCAGAACCAGGACTGCACTCGAGAGCCATTCTCATAATTCACCCAATACCTGACATGCACATCCAGTTGTTTTCTTTTGATGGTCCTGTTCATACTTACGTCAAACATGACAACGAAGCTCCCTTTTAATATATGGAGCGAGTCCAAATCGCGCAAGAAAAGCGGTTTTATCTTTACCACAAGTGACCCTGCGAGTCAGGGAACATCACCCTGGAGACGGTGTGAATGTCATCATTGGACGTATAGGAGTGATGTCGGCAAACCGTTTGCAAAGCCCATAGCACTTCTGCTTTCAGTGTGGGTTGAGGAGGATGTACTGAAGGCATTATTTGTCATGGGATCCGGAGACACTGCCAAAACGGGTGTAGGCCTATCTTTAGAGGTTGTACTTATCTCCACTGAATAAACATAAATCTGGGCTTATTCTATACTGAACAAAAATATAAACGCAACACTCTTGTTTCTGCTCCCATTTTTCATGAGATGGACTTAAAGACCTACAATTCATTCCAGATACACAATATTACCATTTCTCTCAAACATTTCTCACAAATCAGTCTAAATGTGTGATAGTGAGCACTTCTGCTTTGCTGAGATAATCCATCCCACCTCACAGGTGTGCCACATCAAGATGCTGATCTGACATCATGGGTAGTGCACAGGTGTACCTTATACTGCCCACAATAAAAGGCCACCCTGGAATGTGCAGTTTTTTGCTTTATTGGGGGTCTGGGGACTCAGAACCGGTCAGTATCTGGTGTGACCACCATTTGCCTCATGCAATGCAACACATCTTCTTCGCATAGAGTTTATCAGATTGTCAATTGTGGCCTGTGGAATGTTGGTCCACTCCTCTTCAATGGCTGTGCGAAGTTGTTGGATATTAGTGGGAACTGGTACACGCTGTCGTATACGCCGGTCAAGCACATCCCAAACAAGAGCAGCTGACCTGAGAAATAAGAAATAAGCTAAGCTGGAAACCTGGACCCTCCGACCAAGAATGCGTGAAGTACCCTCAGAAGGTCTACTAGAAGATGTACGTAGAAGACTACTACAGATCAGCTGATCTACACCACAGCAACAGTGATCCTTGAGCTGGAGCCGGACCGTCTTTGAAGACTCCGTAAATCTCCGTATAATAATATATATCTACGGGAACGAGAAAGGAGAAAGCAGAGAACAAGAACAAGATTTGTAAATGTAAGATTTGAAGGACCCCCGGCATGAAAAATAGAATAGTTCTCGTCATTAGTGAACATGTGTCTCGTCATTGTGTATCATGGACAGTAAGAGGGGGATCAATAGAGTGTTGTTATTATAACGTCTAAAAAGTCTGTCGATAAATCAATAAGAAAATAAATGAAGTCGTTTTCGCGAACACGCGAACAGGGGCCGGACCGACTGTAGGGGGCGTGGCCAGAGACAGCCATAGCTGTCAAGTCTCCCGTTTTGGCCGGGAAACTACCGTATTTTACTTCTCTTTCCCGCCGTCCTCCCGTATTAGTATTTTCCCGTAAATCTCCCTTATATTATATAGTTGCTGGATAGTGTAGTGGTAAGATCGCCGCCTTTCACACGGGAGACCGGGGTTCGAATCCCGGTTGTGGCCAAAAATATATTTTATATATTTTATATATTTATATTTATATTTATATTATATTTTATATAATTTATATTATTTTATATTTCCTGTCTTAAAATGTAAGGGATACTGGAGCCTCCCGTTTTGGCCGGGAAACTACCGTATTTTACTTCTCTTTCCCGCCGTCCTCCCGTATTAGTATTTTCCCGTAAATCTCCCTTATATTATATAGTTGCTGGATAGTGTAGTGGTAAGATCGCCGCCTTTCACACGGGAGACCGGGGTTCGAATCCCGGTTGTGGCCAAAAATATATTTTATATATTTTATATATTTATATTTATATTTATATTATATTTTATATAATTTATATTATTTTATATTTCCTGTCTTAAAATGTAAGGGATACTGGAGCCTCCCGTTTTGGCCGGGAAACTACCGTATTTTACTTCTCTTTCCCGCCGTCCTCCCGTATTAGTATTTTCCCGTAAATCTCCCTTATAATATATATATATATATTATATTATATAGTTGCTGGATAGTGTAGTGGTAAGATCGCCGCCTTTCACACGGGAGACCGGGGTTCGAATCCCGGTTGTGGCCAGAAACAACTGCTATCACAACTAGAGATTGATGAGGTACAACACGATTGCTACGACAAGGGGGAGCCAGGACGACAGGTCAGGGGGGAGATATCATCATCCCCACATTCCGAGATTGGGTACCAAGCCCCATATATATTAGTAGGCTGAATACAAGAGAGACTAGTAGGCTGAATACAAGAGCAGCTGACCTGAGAAATAAGAAATAAGCTAAGCTGGACCAAGAATGCGTGAAGTACCCTCAGAAGGTCTACTAGAAGATGTACGTAGAAGACTACTACAGATCAGCTGATCTACACCACAGCAACAGTGATCCTGGAGCCGGACCGTCTTTGAAGACTCCGTAAATCTCCGTATAATAATATATATCTACGGGAACGAGAAAGGAGAAAGATAAAAATAATAATAATAATAATAATAATAAAATAATTTAATAATAAGAGAAAAATAAGAGAATAGTTCTCGTCATTAGTTCTCGATAGAATAGTTCTCGAACATGTGTCTCTGTATCATGGACAGTAATCAATAGAGTGTTGTTATTATAACGTCTAAAAAGTCTGTCGATAAATCAATAAGAAAATAAATGAAGTCGTTTTCGCGAACACGCGAACAGGGGCCGGACCGACTGTAGGGGGCGTGGCCAGAGACAGCCATAGCTGTCAAGTCTCCCGTTTTGGCCGGGAAACTACCGTATTTTACTTCTCTTTCCCGCCGTCCTCCCGTATTAGTATTTTCCCGTAAATCTCCCTTATATTATATAGTTGCTGGATAGTGTAGTGGTAAGATCGCCGCCTTTCACACGGGAGACCGGGGTTCGAATCCCGGTTGTGGCCAAAAATATATTTTATATATTTTATATATTTATATTTATATTATATTTTATATAATTTATATTATTTTATATTTCCTGTCTTAAAATGTAAGGGATACTGGAGCCTCCCGTTTTGGCCGGGAAACTACCGTATTTTACTTCTCTTTCCCGCCGTCCTCCCGTATTAGTATTTTCCCGTAAATCTCCCTTATAATATATATATATATATATATTCTATTATATAGTTGCTGGATAGTGTAGTGGTAAGATCGCCGCCTTTCACACGGGAGACCGGTGTTCGAATCCCGGTTGTGGCCAAAAATATATTTTATATATTTTATATATTTATATTATTTTATATTTCCTGTCTTAAAATGTAAGGGATACTGGAGCCTGGTTGCGGATGGCTCACGGCGGGTGCCGGAAAATTTCCTTTATTTTCAAATCCAAACCTTGACAGGTATGCTGCTGTTCCAAATCATGGGTGCATGTTACAAGTGCGGAACATATTTTAACTTAGTACTAACTTAGCATCATATTTGATCTGATTCGACTGAATATCCCAGGTTTCCATCTCTCATGCATCTGGTGTGACGTGTTTTCAGACTCTCAGGCTGGCGCAAAGAAATCTTACGGGAATTGAACGTCTCACTCCGGCCAGCTGACCAAAGTTCGGTAACCTTGGTATTGTGTGTAGGAGATTCGCTATAACTATAATTTCGTTCTCCATTTACATGCCCGTAGTGTCTTTAAGTGTTATGTAGTTTTGCCTGAAACGCAAAAATAAAACAAAGCAATTAAAGCCGATCAGTGGCTCAAATTGTGCTGTAGCGATTGAAGAACTTTTGTCGGAAGTTGGATTCGAACTTGGGATGCCTTACTTGGGAGAACAGAATACCAGAATAGAGTAGGTTAAGTCCAGCCTTGGCTTCCAAGCTGACGTTTTTCTACATATGTGCTTGTGTATCATGGACAGTAAGAGGGGGCAGGCAAGGAGAGAATTTCTCTCTTTGGGGATCAATAGAGTGTTGTTATTATAACGTCTAAAAAGTATGATGGTCTGTCGATAAATCAATAAGAAAATAAATGAAGTCGTTTTCGCGAACACGCCGAATTATAACTATAATTTCGTTCTCCATTTACATGCCCGTAGTGTCTTTAACCGGCTGCACAAACTGGATCCGCCTCCATTACGACACAACTTTGCCCTTATTGGCTTAAGAATTTAGTCACATACATGACGTATATCTGCTATTTCTCCCGAGAAGCAGGTAAAGCAGTGGTAACTGCTTTGTAGTTAATTTACCTGGTAAAATTAAGTTTAAATAAATGATATAAATACTGTAATAGTACTCGTGAGCTTTGTTTATTTGTTATTAGTTATTGTAATGTTGCGCTGCTTTATTTGTTTAATCGTCTAGTCTGTGGAGACATTCAAGTTAATCAAATAAGAATTGCACTGTACACTGTACATGACCATAAAAACTTTGTATCCTTGAAATAAATGTTTTTGATCTTTTCCTTGGCAGTTATCTTTTTACACAGGGCCTCTATGTACACGATAGTTTTTTTTTTTCATGACTAACAGTATGGATCAGGAGTTGGTTATTGTAAAAGAAGTAATGTGCATGCAGGTGATATTTGTATAGATTTATCCACACCCTTGTAGCAGTGCTGCCATTGCAGTCAGATCTCGCAAACTAGGAGTATTAGTTGTCTTTATTTCTCTTTATTTCTTGACGCCAACCCTCTCCATTAATCCGGGCTTGGGACTGGCACCTACCTGAGCTGGCTTGCTCCCTTAAGTGGCTGGGTTAGGCTAAACTATATATATATATTTACCAAGACTACAATAAAACATCTCGAAATGTGTAGTCTAGCAAAACGCAGTTTAAAGAAGGTAGCCTACCTGGCGAAATTGCAAACAAATTAAGGGCGTTAGGCAGCCTTTAGATCCTACCCATCATGCACTGCAGTTTTTTGCTAATTCCTCAAATGGAAAACTGTCCATCCATCCATCCATTTTCCAAACCGCTTATCCTACTGGATCGCGGGGGGTCTGGAGCCTATCCCGGAAGCAATGGGCACGAGACAGGGAACAACTCAGGATGGCGGGCCAGCCCATCGCAGGGCACACTCACACACTATTCACTCACGCATACACTCCTATGGGCAATTTAGCAACTCCAATTAGCCTCAGCATGTTTTTGGACTGTGGGGGAAACCAGAGTACCCGGAGGAAACCCCACGATGACATGGGTAGAACATGCAAACTCCACACACATGTGACCCAGGTGGAGACTCGAACCCGGGCCCTAGAGGTGTGAGGCAACAGTGCTAACCACTGCACCACCATGCTGCCCCCTAAATGGAAAACCATTAAATACAAAAGGAAAACAAAAGTGCTGTAAGACTGTATACTTATGTGTATGTTAGTAAAGGCTGTAGCTGACACAACGGACCCCACTAATTAGAAAGGGGTAATTGTACACATGTGGCATCCAGTATGTTCTTCTATAACAGTTTTTAAAAAAAAAAAAAAACTCACATTACACAAATTGGCACTATCAAAACGAGGATTATGGGGAAAATGGGGACTGTGATGGAGATTACATACACGTAGGCATGGTATTTAGTTTTTTTTTAATCTGGTCACCTTCCAGAGTAATTGTAAACTAAAACCATCTTCACCCTATTTGATTCTTTATAAATGGACAATCAGTCGTGCAGTAAATGGGGGTATAGAGAGACACAGAGCTTGTCTAACAAGAAACCCTGGGAAGCTAACATTAATAGGGTGGGTATGGATAGCAAAACCATTGATACAGATTACAGATTTATATCTCACCTGAACCCTGGCGGGCTCCGTGCCAATAGGGGTTGGGATTAGGGTTAGTTAACTTAAGTAGTAATATTGATGTGTATATTCTCCTATTCTCCAGTCAGTGAATCGTGAAACGTAATGTTAATATGTTTCTATACCTATATGTTCTGCTTAAAAACCCATAAAGGCAAGCACAGTGTTTAGACATTCTGTTACTTAGACTAGTAAACACTAAGATCCTTCAGCTTTCAATTAACCTGACACAACAGTCTAAACAACAAATGTGTGCCATGTCATTTGTCATCTTTACATCTTGTATCCTTTATATGGTAATTGGATTTTCAAGGTGGAATTGCAGGTCGATCATTTTAAGGATCTAGATGTAAACCTCCCTGGTGTTGCTTTAATATTTTTTTTGCACAATTTGCTTCACACACTTCCTCCAGCAGAGAAGCTTACAATACTACACCCCACCAAATGACTGGATGATGCCTTTTTATTTAAGGTCTGGCTGTGAGCCTCGATTACCGATACACTATCTTCAGGCTCCTGCCGGGATTAGTCAGTATGGTGGACCTTTGGAGGAATGGGTACAAAACCATCAGGAAAGTTTGCAGGTGCTTCAAGAGTATGTGAAGGCTTAGTTGGAGGAACAAGCCACACCACGAAATCGGAAACACAATGAGTTGGTTAATGATTAGGGGTTTGATGAAGGTCAGCTGGTGTGTTTGCGGAACCATGTTCGAGGTAAAATACAGGATCATTGGGATGCCTGTTTGTATATGGTAGTTCGGTGTCCCCAAGATCAGGGTGCAGTTTACTCTGCAACTCCAATGGAGGGGGACGGGGTTGTCCGTCAAGTTCACCGAACAGAGTTGCGTCCAGTACCACAGGGGGTTGTTATGTCAGGGGAAGATGTTCTGGTAATGTCTCCTGAGTCTGGGTTGCCCACAGGGGCAACAGAAATGGAATCGGATGAGGACTCTGTGGTTTTACGGGGACAGGGCTGGTGGGAGGGGTCGCAATAGAGCATCCACAAGTAGGCCTCGTATAATGGAGGAGGTTATGTCCCCCCCGAGGTGTAGAGACCAGTTAAACGTTCGGTGAGGTCCACCACTGGTCATCATACCAACCCTTATAAGTTACCACGGTCAGTGAATGATCGTTCGGTTGGGGAGGAAGACCAGTGGTTTGGGGATAGAATTCTTAGCTGTGATCGTTGGGTCATCAATTTCATTTTGGGGGATGGATTGTAGCCAGGCAATTATAGGCAGGTATAGGAACTGCAGTTCGGACTGGAGGCATAGCCGGGGCGAGATGGCTGTGCATGTTCCGATGGTAGGGCATATTGGCAAAGGAGCAGGCACGGGAAAGACAGGCAGGGTCCTGATAGATTTGGGGGAGCATCGGCGGGCATATTGAATTTGCAGTGTAGCAGCCTTTCTGTTTGCTTGTTTCAGGGGTGAACAATCTTATCCGCAAAGGGCCGGTGTGTATGCAGGTTTTCGCTGCAACTCCCTAATTAGATTTCTAATTAGAGGACTGATTAGCTGAAGAGTCCTCATACCTGGTTTTGAAGAGCTGACCTAAAGGTTACCCCAAAAACCTGTTTTTTTTTTGTTTGAATGGGGCAGTGAGTCATGGGGTAAACTACTGTTCTTTAGGGGTTTTCAAGGTGGAATTACGGGTCGATAATTTTAAGGATCAGGTTGTAAACCTCCCTGGTGTTGCTTTAATATGTTTTATCTGAGGTTGTATCGTGTATTATCAAGCCAGCCGGCTTAGTGGCCTCGGGAGCGGGGTTTAGTGGGAGCAGCTGGCTAGTTTTATTTTCTTTTTTGTTTGTGTCTTTTTCTTTGTTGTATGTATATTTTGGGTTCATTATTAGGCAGGCTGGGCCTTTTGGCACCTGTAGTCTGGGTGCTGGATTGCCCATAGGGGTCTTTTTTATTGCTGTGATTTGCTGTGTCATTCACTAGTGTGATTTGTGCTGGATGTGTTTTTAAGGTTGTGCTGTGGCGTGTACCTGAGCAAACTTTGGGCAACCTGTTCTCTTGTTGGCTTTATTGACAAAGGGTGGATTAGTCTAATTACGGCCTGCTACAAATAGCTGCATATAACGTATAAAAAAAATCACCTTATGGGTGCTCCGTAGGGTAGCAAGATCTTGAGTTTTTTTTACAGTACTCGGGTACGTTTTAAAATTTTCGACCAATCAGCAAACATTATTCTGACAGCATAGCTGGGAAACCAATGAAAAGTGAGTGCAACGTTCTAGAACTTGACTTCGGGTTGACGCTCCCTATAAAAGAGCTGGGTACTGCTTCAAGGCGTTCAGTTGGCGCTACCTCCTGATAGAGTAGCACTGTACGGCTCTTGTTCCGTAAAACAACATCAAAAGGATGAAAAAAAAAACAATATTTAAAGAAGACGAAAAAAATCAATTTTTAAAGAAGACGAAAAAAACATCGTCTAAAAAAATAAGCCAAAAAAATAATATCCGAAGAAGGAAAAACATGCAAAGTAAAAAAAAACAAACAAAAATAAAAAACAATATCCAAAGAAGAAGGAAAAAAACATCCAAAGGGAGAAAAGAAGAACTGAAGGGCCAACGAGGTAGGAGGAAATACAAATTTCGTTTCAGCACCGTTGGAGTGCCAAGCCGTGAAAAGCATTTGGCCAGAAGACAAGGTAAGTGTTGTATCTGTTATTTTAAAACAGCGCTTTTCAAAATGCTGCTTTATAATCGTTTGAGATCGTTAGCCAGTGTGACAGCTGAAGGCTTTTTGAGTTTACCAACATAAAGTTTTATTTCTGTATTAGGACATTGTCAGGAACAATGATGTGTTCATCGCTATGATGTGGTCAAAAAGCGATGCATTGAATCTTAGAAACATTTGTGATTTTTCAAACGATGCTTTTCCTTTTATTTAATCAGTAAAATTTCCATCGGTTTTATATAGTGCCCCTTGAAATATGTCTTTAGCTCATTTTCCGGGCATTTTACTAGAATGCATCCTGAGAAATACACAAGCTCTGCTGCATTTCCGTGCCTCGATGTTTAGTGCCGAGTATAATTGTTGCAGTTGCCTTTTATATATTCCATGAGACCTGTTGGTACCAAGAGAAGTGTGAGACTGTCAGGGTGAATTTATCATACAATCGCACGCATAAATACCTGAGGGTTGCCAGTCCTTTTGCGTTGTTACAGGAGGACTAGAGCTGACGAGTGTGTTTCTACACACTATCAAGGGCATTGTAGTACAGTTTTCTCAGGTGGGAGAATGCTGCCGATCTCCTATTTGACAATACAGCCCTTGATATATTAGAATATTACAGAACTAGAAGCCTTTTGCAAGGAAGAATGTGAGAAAATCCCAAGTACAAGAACTGAAAGCCTTTCAGCTGGCTATAAGAAGCGCTTGTAAGCTGTGATATCTGGCAGAGGAGGTGTTACTAAGTACTGATTACGTAGGGTGCCCAAACTTTTGCAGAGTGCCATAATAATGTTTTTATTTTGTAATTTTGTTCAATTTATGGCATAAAAAGTAACTATTCATCAATGTTTGCTGAAAATATTGTGTATTTTTCCCCCAGTTCCTAAAGAGACTGTATTAACTGATATTGTTGCTTTTGTAATTGAAAAGATGTTATTTGTCAAGGGGTGCCAAACCTTTGCATAAGACTGTACACAGTGTGTGTATGTGTTTATGTGAGTGTGTGTCTGTGTGTGTGTGTGTATATATATATATGTGTGTGTGTGTATATATTTCTGTATATGCATGTGTATATATATATTTATATATAGTTCACACACATTCAAACTTATTTGAATACACATTCAAAATTATTTTTATTATTATTATTTTCGTTTTTTTTTTTTTTTTTGTGTTTTAAAATTTTTTATTTTTGCAATGGAAATAAAAATAAAGCAGTCCTCCGTAGAGGAGGGGTGGTGGAGGGAATATATATATATATATACATATATATAAAATAATTGTCACACAACTGGGGTGACATGCCTATCCTGCTCACACCAATTTTAGTGCACTTTAGTTATGCATAATGACCTTCTAGTCTCGATACACCCATATATATATATGTATATATATATATAGTTTTTTTTGTTTTTTTTTTTGCAATAGACAATAAAAATAACGCAGTTCTCCATAAAGGAGGGATGGTGGATGGAATATATATATACATATATATAAAATAATTGTCACACAACCTGGGTGACATGCCTTGCCTGCTCACCCAGTTTTAGTGCACCTTAGTTATTCATAATGACCATCTAGTCTCGATACACCCATAAATATATATGTATATATATATAGTTTTTTTTGTTTTTTTTTTGCATAGACAATAAAAATAACGCAGTTCTCCATAAAGGAGGGATGGTGGATGGAATATATATATACATATATATAAAATAATTGTCACACAACTTGGGTGACATGCCTTGCCTGCTCACCCAATTTTAGTGCAACTTAGTTATCCATAATGACCAACTAGTCTCGATACACCCATATATATATATATATATATGTACATATATATATAGTTTTTTTATTAGCAATAGAAAAGAAAAATAACGCAGTTCTCCGTAAAGGAGGGATGGTGGATGGAATATATATATACATTTATATAAAATAATTGTCACACAACCTGGGTGACATGCCTTGCCTGCTCACCCAATTTTAGTGCACTTTAGTTATCCATAATGACCATCTAGTCTCGATACACCCATGAATATATATATATATATATATATATATATATATATATATATATATATATATATATATATATATATATAGTTTTTCTGTTTTTTTTTTGCAATAGACAATAAAAATAACGCAGTTCTCCGTAAAGGAGGGATGGTGGATGGAATATGTATATGCATATATATAACAATAATTGTCACACAACCTGGGTGACATGCCTTGCCTGCTCACCCCAATTTTAGTGCACCTTAGTTATCCATACTGACCATCTAGTCTCGACACACACCCCATATATATATATAATATATATATATATATATATATATATATGTATATATATAGATATTTTTTCTTTTTCTTGTGTTTTTTTTTCGCAATGGATATTAAAAATAAAGCAGTCCTCCGTAAAGGAGGGGTGGTGGAGGGAATATATATATACATATATATATAAAATAATTGTCACACAACCTGGGTGACATGCCTTGCCTGCTCACCCAATTTTAGTGCAACTTAGTTATCCATAATGGACCAACTAGTCTCGATACACCCATATATATATATATATATATATGTACATATATATAGTTTTTTTTATTAGCAATAGAAAAGAAAAATAACGCAGTTCTCCGTAAAGGAGGGATGGTGGATGGAATATATATATATATATATATATATATATATATATATATATATATATATATATATATATATATACATTTATATAAAATAATTGTCACACAACCTGGGTGACATGCCTTGCCTGCTCACCCAATTTTAGTGCACTTTAGTTATCCATACTGATCATCTAGTCTCGACACACCCATATATATATATATATATATATATATATATATATATATATATATATATAATATGTATATATATATAGATATTTTTTCTTTTTCTTGTGTTTTTTTTTCGCAATGGATATTAAAAATAAAAGCAGTCCTCCGTAAAGGAGGGGTGGTGGAGGGGAATATATATATACATATATATATAAAATAATTGTCACACAACCTGGGTGACATGCCTTGCCTGCTCACCCAATTTTAGTGCAACTTAAGTTATCCATAATGACCAACTAGTCTCGATACACCCATATATATATATATATATATATGTACATATATAATAGTTTTTTTATTAGCAATAGAAAAGAAAAATAACGCAGTTCTCCGTAAAGGAGGGATGGTGGATGGAATATATATATATATATATATATATATATATATACATTTATATAAAATAATTGTCACACAACCTGGGTGACATGCCTTGCCTGCTCACCCAATTTTAGTGCACTTTAGTTATCCATACTGACCATCTAGTCTCGACACACCCATATATATATATATATATATATATATATATATATATATATATATATATATATATATATATGTATATATATATAGATATTTTTTCTTTTTCTTGTGTTTTTTTTTCGCAATGGATATTAAAAATAAAGCAGTCCTCCGTAAAGGAGGGATGGTGGATGGAATATATATATAAAATAATTGTCACACAACCGGGGTGACATGCCTTGCCTGCTCACCCAATTTTAGTGCACCTTAGTTATTCATAATGACCATCTAGTCTCGATACACCCATAAATATAATATGTATATATATATAGTTTTTTTATTAGCAATAGAAAAGAAAAATAACGCAGTTCTCCGTAAAGGAGGGATGGTGGATGGAATATATATATATATATATACATTTATATAAAATAATTGTCACACAACCTGGGTGACATGCCTTGCCTGCTCACCCAATTTTAGGTGCACTTTAGT
This sequence comes from Brienomyrus brachyistius, assembly GCF_023856365.1. Classification (NCBI taxonomy): domain Eukaryota; kingdom Metazoa; phylum Chordata; class Actinopteri; order Osteoglossiformes; family Mormyridae; genus Brienomyrus; species Brienomyrus brachyistius. Next base: position 61,149 of record NW_026042515.1, on the reverse strand, counting down.
TATCCATAATGACCATCTAGTCTCGATACACCCATGAATATATATGTATATATATATATATATATATATATAATATAGTTTTTTCTGTTTTTTTTTTTGCAATAGACAATAAAAATAACGCAGTTCTCCATAAAGGAGGGATGGTGGATGGAATATGTATATGCATATATATAAAATAATTGTCACACAACCTGGGTGACATGCCTTGCCTGCTCACCCAATTTTAGTGCACCTCAGTTATCCATACTGACCATCTAGTCTCGACACACCCATATATATATATATATATATATATATATATATATATATATATATATATGTATATATATATATAGATATTTTTTCTTTTTCTTGTGTTTTTTTTTCGCAATGGATATTAAAAATAAAGCAGTCCTCCGTAAAGGAGGGGTGGTGGAGGGAATATATATATACATTTATATAAAATAATTGTCACACAACTGGGGTGACATGCCTTGCCTGCTCACCCAATTTTAGTGCACCTTAGTTATCCATAATGACCAACTAGTCTCGATACACCCATAAATATATATGTGTATATATATATATATATTATAGTTTTTTTGTGTTTTTTTTTTGCAATAGACAATAAAAATAACGCAGTTCTCCATAAAGGAGGGATAGTGGATGGAATATATATATACATATATATAAAATTATTGTCACACAGACCTGGGTGACATGCCTTGCCTGCTCACCCAATTTTAGTGCACCTTAGTTATCCATACTGACCATCTAGTCTCGATACACCCATATATATATATATATATATATATGTACATATATATAGTTTTTTTATTAGCAATAGAAAAGAAAAATAACGCAGTTCTCCGTAAAGGAGGGATGGTGGATGGAATATATACATACATATATATAAAATAATTGTCACACAACCTGGGTGACATGCCTTGCCCTGCTCACCCAATTTTAGTGCAACTTAGTTATCCATAATGACCAACTAGTCTCGATACACCCATAAATATATATGTATATATATATATATATATATATAGTTTTTTTATTTTTTTCGTAATGGACAATAAAAATAACGCAGTTCTCCGTAAAGGAGGGATGGTGGATGGAATATATATATACATATATACATTTATATAAAATAATTGTCACACAACCTGGGTGACATGCCTTGCCTGCTCACCCAGTTTTAGTGCACCTTAGTTATCCATACTGACCATCTAGTCTCGATACACCCATAAATATATATACTGAACAAAAAATATAAACGCAACACTCTTGTTTTCTGCTCCCATTTTTCATGAGATGGACTTAAAGACCTACAATTCATTCCAGATACACAATATTACCATTTCTCTCAAACATTTCTCACAAATCAGTCTAAATGTGTGATAGTGAGCACTTCTGCTTTGCTGAGATAATCCATCCCACCTCACAGGTGTGCCACATCAAGATGCTGATCTGACATCATGGGTAGTGCACAGGTGTACCTTATACTGCCCACCAATAAAAGGCCACCCTGGAATGTGCAGTTTTTTGCTTTATTGGGGGTCTGGGGACTCAGAACGGTCAGTATCTGGTGTGACCACCATTTGCCTCATACAATGCAACACATCTTCTTCGCATAGAGTTTATCAGATTGTCAATTGTGGCCTGTGGAATGTTGGTCCACTCCTCTTCAATGGCTGTGCGAAGTTGTTGGATATTAGTGGGAACTGGTACAACGCTGTCGTATACGCCGGTCAAGCACATCCCAAACATGCTCAACGGGTGACATGTCCGGTGAGTATGCTGGCCATGCAAGAACTGGGACATTTTCAGCTTCCAAGAACTGTGTACAGATCCTTGCAACATGGGGCCGTGCATCATCTGTCCTGAGTGGCTGGTCTCAGACGATCTTGGAGGTGAACCTGCTGGATGTGGAGGTCCTGGGCTGGTGTGGTTACACGTGGTCTGCGGTTGTGAGGCCGGTTGGATGTACTGCCATATTCTCTGAAACGCCTTTGGAGACGGCTTATGGTTGAGAAATGAACATTCAATGCACGAGCAACAGATCTGGTTGACATTCCTGCTGTCAACATGCCAATTGCACGCTCCCTCAATGCTTGTGGCATCTGTGGCATTTTGCTGTGAGACAAAACTGCACATTCCAGGGTGGCCTTTTATTGTGGGCAGTATAAGGTACACCTGTGCACTACCCATGATGTCAGATCAGCATCTTGATGTGGCACACCTGTGAGGTGGGATGGATTATCTCAGCAAAGCAGAAGTGCTCACTATCACACATTTAGACTGATTTGTGAGAAATGTTTGAGAGAAATGGTAATATTGTGTATCTGGAATGAATTGTAGATCTTTAAGTCCATCTCATGAAAAATGGGAGCAAAAACCAAAAGTGTTGCGTTTATATTTTTGTTCAGTGTATGTATATGTATACATATAGTTTTTTTTGTGTTTGTGAAAACGGGTCTTTAATCGGGGAAACGGAGCGGGTAGAGCAGGACGGAACGCAGGCATTGACAAACTACAATGACGGACAGGGCAAACAGGTAAGACCAGGACTTAAAATAGGTCATGACTAATCAAAGTAATCGGGCAAAGCAGGAGACGATCAGGGAAGCACACGTGGGTAATCAGGGGGCGTGGCACACACGAGGAGCGGACAAGCCGGGCATATATGTATATCTATATAAAACCTCATTAATGAGGGACAGGGAACAGAACGGACAGACAGAACTGGCACAGGGGAAGGAGCCAGGACAAGACTTGACATAAGACAGGAAAGGCAGAGAAACAGATCAGAAAGGGGGACACGGAGGGAACAGGCAGGACAAAAGGACCGGGAGTGAACGAAGGGAACATCGGGGAAAGAGGAGCAGAAGCCAGAGGGACGAGGGACAAAGAGAGGAGGGACAGAGACAGGAGGAACAAAGCGAGGGGGAGCAGAGGCAGGAGGGACAAAGACGGGAGGCCAGGGAGAGAAGGAGGGGGAACCAAGAGGAGCCCGAGGGAGACCCAGCGGGCGATGGGAGGCAGCCGGAAGGGCTGCAGGCGGCCGGGAGGCCGGAGCCGGAGGGGCCGAGGAGACGGGGTGAGGGACAGACGCAGGGACGAAGGAGGGAGTCGGAGGGGAGACCAGGGAAGGGGACGAAGGAGCTGGAAGGGACCCTGGCGAGGGCAAGGAGAGAGGGGGAGCCGCAGCAGACGGCGACGTCCTCCGACACGCCAGAGCGGGAGGACCAGCAGGCGAATGAGGAGCCGCCGTCGGGGGGCCCGCAGGCAACCGATAAGACGCCGGAGGAGGGACCGAGGCAGGGCGACGAGGCCGCGGAGGGGGACCCGCAGACGACAGCCGACCCGGAGGGCCAGGACCCGCAGGTGCCGACCAAGCCCTAGCGCCGGCGAGGGAGGGCGAGCCAGGGGGGCTGGGCGGGTGGGACCCCAGCCGTGCGTCTGTGTCCTCTCCCCTTATGGGACACAGACATAAGGACCTGCGGCCGGGGTCGGGCTCGTCGGGGTGAGGGTACCAGAGTCACAGGGGGAGAAGGGACTGGAGTGGGGCCAGGGACTGGAGCTGCAGGCTGCAGAGGGAGCGCCTGCCCGGGAGCTGCAGGCAGGGAAAGCGCCTCGGACGTGGGCGCGGTAGCTGCAGGCAGCGGAGACGGCTGCTCGGGCTCTGGGGCCGCAGGGGGCACTTATTTTATTATATAAAATAAGTGTCACACAACCGGGGTGACATGCCTTGCCTGCTTGTGGGATGAGGAAGACTCAGGGACTGGAAATGGGATTAAAACTGAAGATGTGCTCATTCCTTTGTGTATTTACAAATTTTCCTTCCGTCAGACATGAGGAGTTTGCTGCTATATTTGGCACTAATAGAGATTCTGATGCTGCTATTTTTATTGTCTATTAGTTTGTTATTATTTACAAGTTCTGTTGTGTTTTTGCATTTTTCTCTTCTGGTTAATTAACTGCTGTCTGTTTGCTGTGAAGTATGAGTGTGGTGAGTAAGACTCAGGGACTGGAAGTGGGATTACAACTAAAGATAACATGCTTATTCCTTTTTGTATTGTTTACAAATTTCCTTCCGTCAAACATGAGGAGTTTGCTGCTATATTGTGCACTAACAGAGATTCTGATGCTGCTATTTTTATTGTTTATAAATGTGTTATTGTTTCCAAGTTGAGTATTCAATAAATGCTAAATTGAGAAATTTTGTGTATCGTTTGTTATTATTAGTGTGATATTTTACCATGCAAATAGAGGGGAAAACGTCCAATTATCGGCCAAAAAAAATCAGCAGCATATATCGGCCATCGCCTGACCCTTGACTTGAAAAACCCATATCGGTCGACCTCTAGTAACAGTACATTCTGTCCAATTCATCCATCGAGTTAAGTCACACACCCACTTGAGGGGGCACTCCGGCAGACGTGAGGATGGGGATGTTCTTTCCGCTATAACATCCACTGCAGAAGTACATCTCGCTCCTGTTCACAGGGCTTACTTCAATGATGAAGCAGGGCTGGTTGTCTGGACAAGAAGTTGTCCTGCTGCTGGGTCTCGGTGCCGTTTTTCCACCTAAGCTTGAAGGTGGAAATGTGTTCCAACTTGGTCCCTGGGACTGCAGCATAGCCAAACATCGCGAGCAGCGTCGGCCACACCCACCACCAGAACCATCACACCGTCCTATACACATAAAGAAGAACTAAAACATAGAGTGTTGTGACAATCTATGCGTTAATGTTTGGCAGCATAGGTGATTCATTAAAATTATACCGAAGAATGGAAAATGTGATATTTAGAATATTTTTTGCCATTTAGTAGCTAATTTAAGCACTTACCCAATGCCTCAATTTGTTTTAGGTCAGTAATGTCTGAGCCAAAAGAATGAATGTATGAATTTAATACAATTCACCCACTCCCACCCACACACAAATCTGAAATTCAATTTAAGACACTTCTTAAACATTAGTGCATTAACAAAAAAGGAAAATCTTAAGAGATTCAGTAGGATTTTCTATGTTAGACTTAAGCTAATAGTTCAATAGTTTTTACATATTTCAATATACCAATTTGACTTTAATGTTGAAACAGATGCTAAAACATGGAATAATTTCATAACTAGAGAAACATGTTATTCACAAACACTAGCAAAGGTAGCTTATAGTTAAGCTTACTTAAGTCAGCAAGTCAGGCTACAGTGTGTAAGAATAGTCGTAAACGATAATTTGTCTCAGTCTTACATGACAGAATAAGTAAACAGAAAATATAAAATGGCTGAAACAGCGTCATTAACGCCAGCTACAGTAGAGGCGCAGAAAAGGTGTCATGACTGAAGTATTCCCAAACTCTGGAAGACCGTATGCGAGCCTTTTTTGCCGCGTGTTTCTCCAGAGGCTCCGGAGCTCCGCTGGTTGAGACAGCCATGTTGGTTCATGTGCAGGGGGACGAGCGGCAAATTTCTTTTTTGCAGGGTGGTAGGTGATGTCTCATTAATATTTATGAGAGAAGTGCTACATGATTGGCCAGTGCATGCCAGTGCATGCCCAAAATGGTGCGGCACTGCATCCAAGCCTGCGGCACTCAGAGTCACAAATACAGTGGAAACCATTTGTAGTAATTACGTCTGTCTGGCTGATTTCCAACTAATTGATATTTGTATATTTATTACATGAATATAAGGTAATATAAGGTAATAGAAGAGGTATTTAATGGTTTTCCATCTGAGGAATTTGCAAAAAACTGCAGTGCATGATGGGTCGGACCTAAAGGCTGCCTTAACGTCCTCATCTGTATGACGACATACATCAAGACTAGGAAGGTGCATAATGTTCATGTCTGGTTGCGTTTGTTGGTCCAGAAAGTAATTCAATTTCGCCATGTAGGTTACGTTCTTAAAAACTGCTTGGATATAGCCCGATTATATGCTGTGGGCCTTTTAATTTCTTTGTTTACCAGGTAGGCTACCTTCTTTAAACTGCGTTTTGTTAGACTACATATTTAGGGAGGTCTTTATAAATTTATAGTAGTCTTCATAAATATGTGCATAGTTTAGCCTAACCCAGCCACTTAAGGGAGAAAGCCAGCTCAACTAGGTGTCGGTCCCAAGCCCGGATTAATGGGGAGGGTTGGCGTCAAGAAATAAAGAGACTGTATCTTCACTGCATGACTGATGTCAAAATGTGTGAAATATGTGGTTGTATTAATAAATGCATTAAAGTAGGTTAATGATTCTGTGCTGTCTAAATTGTATAGAAAATTTCTACGTATAGCCAAACAAATCTCCTCCTGTTTGAAAAGGCATAGAAAAAGCAATTTAGCCACTAAAACTTTACAGTTTTTGTGAGGGACAGTCGAATTCTCTCGTTTCTCTCGTCAAGTTTTTTTGTGATCCTGCACCTACACTTTGCCGGCCCCAGGAGGATGGGCTCCCCCTTTGAGTTTGGTCCCTCCCAAGGTTTCTTCCTTCTTGGGAGTTTTTCCATCCTATCGGCGCCTATGGCTTACTCACTGGGGGCTTTGGGTGGGCATGATATAAAGCAAAGCATTTTCCCTCCCAGTTTCCTCCTCTGGTCCACATTGCAGGACCATCAGCCATCAGAAACAGTCAGACGGTCTCCTTCAGCTTCTTTAGTGTCCTTGGAAGCCAAGGCAGTTTTAGGTCTGAGAAGAGGTTTATCAGAAGGACACATATTACGTCGTTTGTCCTGAAATGTAACATGGGGAGGAAAAGTTAAGCGGTTTAGTCAGATTGGAGTCGTTTATTCAGCAGTGGCAGCGCCAGTGACTTAATGCTACAGGTGCTATAGGGGAGTGAGATTATTTAGACCGGGTGCTTTAGCTTTTCAGCTTATGTAGATGGTGTATAGAAGCACACAGCACGATAAGCTACAGCATGGATAAAATAGGATAAAATATGAAATTCTAACGTCTAGCTCACAGAGCCTCTATGTGTACTTTGAAGAAAAAATACACTACAAGTATGCTGTAAAAACCGCAAAAATGTCTTACACAATATACAGATTTTACAGATAGTTAAAGAAAAAATGAAACCAATATTTTGGGGGTGCTGTGGGGGTACTATGGTCATTGGAGGAGGAGCTAGAGCCCCCCCCCCCAAGCTTTTCCTTGGTGCTGCCACTGTTGTTCAGATTAAAAGTAACATTGTCATTAATAAACAGTACTCTGATCAAATTTTTGCATGTACAAACACAATCAAAGTTTAACCACATGTTTAGACACAATTCACACACCTGTTACATTTCCATAATGCTAAGACTCTCTACACTTACTTCATCCACTTTCTTGTTTGGTACACAGTCATTTGATGGATGTGTAAGATCATTACCAGACCGTCTGCTGCAAACTCTACAGTTAATGAATGGCTGCAAAAACACACAGACACACAAAAACAGTATTTAAAGAGTGGTGGGCAATAAATACAGTGAGAGAAGGTGTAGTAAAGATATATCTAATGATTTAAGGCAGAGCTGCTGGAGTGCAGGGTTTAATGACACAGAACAATTTTAGAGGAAAGAGCTTCCAAAGCAGGGTCACCATAAGGCTATATTATACAAAGCAAGTTCATCTAAAAGTATGAACAACAAATCCCGTTTAACTGAACACTGCTCTGTATTAAAATACTGTCCTCCGATCAAGCTAAGTGGTCCTGTAGTTCACTATTTAAAGAGGTAAATTTAAAGGGTAATTCACACTGCACATCTACCCTGCTCTGACCAGGTTTAATTACTGGCTTTCTAATTAAAACAAGAGTTAAGTCCTGCCCTTTCACCACAAAACACCACACTGCCATTTAAGGCTGATTTCAACAATGAGTTTTAGTTAACCTGGCTCGATTGAGTTAACTCTGGGTATGTAAAACCCGCTTTGTAGTACAGCCCACAGGTCTTTAAATAAGGCCAGCTAGGGTTCATAGCTCGAAGCATAATCTACAGGTCACCCCTCAGATGATTAGCATTTGCTTCTGCCTGGTAATCCAGCCTTTAAGCCTGTAAACCTACTAAAATTTGAGAATAAGGTGAAGGAACTGGCTCTTTGAGGCCACCTATGTATTTGTTACTTTATTGTTGGCTAACTTTCCCCCGCAGGGCATCAAAAAAGTTAACATGAACCTAAATTAATTTGCTAACTGATATGTCCAATGCTCACAGTCACAGTGACTCTTTACTTACCCTCTTGTCCATGAAAATACAGTCAGCCCGATGGTCTGTTGCAGTTGACTTTGGACATTTTGTTGCTCTCAAGAGAATCTCAATGTCAATGTATTCACTGCTGATCTAAATCACATAAACACGTTATATACAAAATTGCCTACAACTGTTTTAAAGGCAATATAACAAACAATAATCACCCAAAAAATGGCAAACTGTCACAGACTTGACTGCAGCAGATTCAGAGAGAAACTGTGAGAAGGTAAAATTGACCAGGGCTGAGATATACAACCATCACTTTCATTGTGAAGAGACATTAAGCATCATATGCATTGAAATTAAAACATCAAAATCAATGTGATACTCATTAGTTCAGCTTGCAGATGATGAAAGTTTCACACTTTTGTAAACACTTTCTCAGCAGTTACCTTCGGACGGCCCTGGATGTTATAGAAATTCATGTGCTGACGGGTTCCTTGATGAGCATTTTCGACTGCGAGTTTAATGGCCGTCTTGTGAGTGCAGGGAGACTGTGGTAATCTTGCTGGGCCTCTGTGGAGATAAGCAGAGCTCCATAAGCCAAAACCAGAAGCAGCAGGCGGGTCATCTTCCTCTCAGCTTTGAAGGGAGAAGCAGGACTGAGGACACTGATCTGTGGTCCCCTTATCCAGCACGTCCAGGGGCGTGTCCTTCACTCGAAACAAACAGACCTTTGAACAACATTGGAAAACTCTTCAGGATGAATTGAGGCAGGTGGTCAAGTGGGTTTATTGTTATTTCAGCAATATACACAGTACACAGTGAAAGGAAACATTGTTCCTCCTGGACCACGGTGCAACACAAAGAAGAAAAACAGAAACAACACAAGATGACACAAGTGCGGGCAAGATAGAACTATACAGAGTGAAAGGAGCACAAACAGAGGGAGAAAGTGCAAGATAAACACAAGAGCAACAATACAATACTACAGGACAAGACAGCGCAGTCAAGAACACAGAGTGCAGCCAGAGCTAACCTGAATAGGGGCATCAAGGTTGCCAGGCAGGCAGAGAAACAGAAAATAGAGGTCTACTTCACATACAACAACCCACAGTGGGTGTGGCAGGGAATACAACACATTACAAACTTCAAAGGCAACAACACCGTCACTGTTAACAGCAACGCCCTTTTAGCAAAGGAGCTAAACAGCTTCTTTGCTCGTCTGGAGGAACACAGAGCAGACATAGCCACACTGCCCCCTCCCCCAATCTCCAGCACTCACAGACTCCCTCTGCAGGAACACCACGCGAGAAGGCACATTGCATCTCTAGGTGTGTGGAGTTTAAGACAAGGCAAGTGATGCTACGATAATATAATTCCTTGGTAAGACCCCACCTAGAATATTGTGTGCGGGTTTGGTTACCATACCTTAAGAAGGACATTGCTGCCTTGGAAAAGGTGCAACGTAGGGCAACGAGAATGATTCCTGGTCTTAGAGGAATGTCTAATGAGGAGAGGTTAGCTGAGCTGAATCTGTTTAGCCTCGAGCAAAGGAGACTAAGGGGGGACATAATCCAGGTGTTTAAGATTCTAACAGGTCTGGATGCTGTTCAGCCAAATGGCTATTTCAATGTTAGTTTAAATACCAGAACTCGTGGCCATAAGTGGAAATTAGCTGGAGAACATTTTAAAACGAATTTGATGAAGCATTTCTGTACACAGCGTGTAGTTAGAGTATGGAATAGTCTTCCTGTTATTGTAACACAAGCTAAAACCCTGGGTTCTTTTAAATCAGAGCTAGATAAGATTTTTGAGCTATTAGCTAAGTTCTCCTCAAAGGAGCTTGATGGGCCGAATGGCCTCCTCTCATTTGTAAATCTCTTTGGTTCTTATGAGTCAGCTTACAGAGATGAGGTCCAGAAACTGATAGGTTGGAGTTCAGCAAACAATTTGGCACTAAACAGCACAAAGACAAAGGAATCACTGACTTCAGGAAGGATGGAGGCGACACTGGCCTGCCTAGATGGATGGATGGATGTTTTTATTGACATTGTAAGTACAATGAGATTTAGTTTGGAACGCGCCAGCAGCTACACAGTATATTTACAATTATATAGATTGTGAGGCATAAAATAAGGTGTGAGTAATATAACATAACGACATAATATAAGTAATCATTAATTAATCATTACAGATGGTATGAGGTGTGAACCGCTAGGCTGCTATGGCATGTTTGGTATCAAACCGATGGAAAATCACTCCAGTTTCCAAATCTGGTCAGTGGTTACCACGAAAGTGAATATATCAAAAGTTACACCAGCCTAACGAAAATCATCAATACAAGGGAAATCACTCTGGTCATAAATCTCAAAAGGACTGATACAGACCCCCTTCCGAAAGCCCGCCAAATGGATGGTCAGCCATTGGTCCAGGAGTCGAATTCCTGGTCACTCCTATTCACGAACTTTACACTATAAAACCTGGCACCTCAGAACAAAGCCAGGAGAGGAGAAACAGAAGGGAGGAGAAAACAAAAGACCATCAGCACGAAGAGAGGCAGAGAACATCAGCCCAAGAGAAGAGAAGCCCACAAGAAGCCCTCCTGAAGCCTATCAGTGAAGACCCAGCTGGACAGAGAACTGCAACCAAGCCCAAGCTTCACCAGGAGAGGGAATCAGAGGGGCTCCACTCCAACAACCGCTGCAAACACCGCGCCTCCCTGAGTGCCATCACCCATCAGCTCATCAGCCTCCGCAACCAACTGCCAAGACCCCCCCCCCCCCACTCTGCAACCAAGTAAACAAACTTCCTTTCATTTATAACAACCTAAACTCCTATTCACCTGCTATATTACTTTAGGACAGTATTTCCACAAATTGCTTGCTTTGCAGAACAGTATTTTCCCTTTTAAGGTTACTCATTTTAAATCTGGTCATTGCATTTTCATGATTACATTGTTTGTGTCCACTCCGTTATTTCGTGTTTATTGTTTGTTAGGTGTAATGTCTGTCTTATGTTAGTTATAGGAATAAATGCATGTCTTTTACACAACTTCAGCCTCCGTTCATTGAGTGCTCACAAGAATCCCTGCCTGTGCGATCTACGCTCTGAAACCTCAAATTCGCCTGAAATATCGCGAGACTCTCTCTCATTGGCCGTGAGGGGAGCTTCGCTACCGATCGTTTACATTACCTGGTGACGCAGCTCGTTGGACAAGCCTTCTATTCTAACCCAGGTTATTACGTGATACTGGTTATTAATGAGTTCCATTTAAGTCACACATTAACAGACTCACGGTGTTTCGCAATTGAGTTTGAGCCGACCATTCAGCATAAAAATTGGTTAATAATCACAAGGCACAAGGTTTAAACTTATTCTGAGCACACAATTTAAACTTTTTATGACCGAACGTGCAGTGAAGAAGCGCTACTGTCAACTGGTTGCAAAAGTCGCACTCATGGCAATCTGAAGGCATTTAAGCGGGATCATATGGGCTTATTATAGTTATTTTTATTTCTATTATTAGTAGTTATATTATTTTGTTTTATTTTCGGTGATTTCATTGTAGTTCTTTCGTATTAAACTGCAGTAAACTTTAACCCTATGTCTGACGAGATTCTCAGATGTAGCGCTTTGTTTCCAGGTTCAATTCGGACGAGTGTCTCCGTTTCTATATATCCTGGGAGAGATCTCTCTATTAGCGAACGGGAATACTTGTTATGAGGTTCTAACCTAAATTATGTTGCGCTTGGACATAAGACCGATAGCTTAGTTACCTATCAGGATCATACTCGTATGTGTGTGCCTGCTTTAGACAAAGCAAGTTTAACACAACTTTGCGCTGTGAGCCAAGTGTGTGTCATTTAGAAATTGGGAGTCTCCTGTGCTTGAGACCCGCCGTGGTTAAGCACCATTTGCGACGAGATATAGTGCACTCACAATTTAAATCTGTCGCCGTAACGCGTGCGCCGTCTCGCTTCAGTAATTGTTTTAAGGGGTTTTATACTGTGCAAGGCACAGAAGAAGGCCACAAGCAGCATGCGCATGCATTAAATGTGTGTGTCACTCATCTAGCGTCGGCAACCGCCTAGCTATATCTTTGGTTACCTCTAGTGGTCAGGCATAGAACTACCACTCCATTTCGAAATTGCGCCTCTAGTGGCCAGGCATAGAACTACCACTCAATTTCGATATTGCGCCTCTAGTGGCCAGGCATAGAACTACCACTCCATTTTGATATTGCGCCCCCGGTGGTCAGGCATAGAACTACCACTCCATTTCGATATTGCGCCCCCGGTGGTCAGGCATAGAACTACCACTCCAGTTCGAAATTGCGCCTCTAGTGGTCAGGCATAGAACTACCACTCCATTTCGAAATCGCGCTTCTAGTGGTCAGGCATAGAACTACCACTCCATTTCGATATTGCGCCCCCGGTGGTCAGGCATAGAACTACCACTCCATTTCGAAATTGGGCTTCTAGTGGTCAGGCATAGAACTACCACTCAATTTTGAAATTGCGCTTCTAGTGGCAAGCCATAGAAGTACTACTCCATTTCGAAATCGCGCCTCTAGTGGTCAGGCATAGAACTACCACTCCATTTCGATATTGCGCCCCCGGTGGTCAGGCATAGAACTACCACTTCATTTCGAAATTGCGCTTCTAGTGGTCAGGCATAGAACTACCACTCAATTTTGAAATTGCGCTTCTAGTGACAAGCCATAGAACTACTACTCCATTTCGAAATCGCGCCTCTAGTGGTCAGGCATAGAACTACTATTCCATTTCGAAATCGTGCCTCTAGTGGTCAGGCATAGAACTACCACTCCATTTCGAAATTGCGCCTCTAGTGGCCCGGCATAGAACTACCACTCAATTTCGATATTGCGCCTCTAGTGGCCAGGCATAGAACTACCACTCCATTTTGATATTGCGCCCCCGGTGGTCAGGCATAGAACTACCACTCCATTTCGATATTGCGCCCCCGGTGGTCAGGCATAGAACTACCACTCCAGTTCGAAATTGCGCCTCTAGTGGTCAGGCATAGAACTACCACTCCATTTCGAAATCGCGCCTCTAGTGGTCAGGCATAGAACTACCACTCCATTTCGATATTGCGCCCCCGGTGGTCAGGCATAGAACTACCACTCCATTTCGAAATTGGGCTTCTAGTGGTCAGGCATAGAACTACCACTCAATTTTGAAATTGCGCTTCTAGTGGCAAGCCATAGAAGTACTACTCCATTTCGAAATCGCGCCTCTAGTGGTCAGGCATAGAACTACCACTCCATTTCGATATTGCGCCCCCGGTGGTCAGGCATAGAACTACCACTCCATTTCGAAATTGCGCTTCTAGTGGTCAGGCATAGAACTACCACTCAATTTTGAAATTGCGCTTCTAGTGACAAGCCATAGAACTACTACTCCATTTCGAAATCGCGCCTCTAGTGGTCAGGCATAGAACTACTATTCCATTTCGAAATCGTGCCTCTAGTGGTCAGGCATAGAACTACCACTCCATTTCGAAATTGCACCCCCGGTGGTCAGGCATAGAACTACCACTCCATTTCGATATTGCGCCCCCGGTGGTCAGGCATAGAAGTACCACTCCATTTCGATATTGCGCCCCCGGTGGTCAGGCATAGAACTACCACTCCAGTTCGAAATTGCGCCTCCAGTGGTCAGGCATAGAACTACCACTCCATTTCAAAATCGCGCCTCCAGTGGTCAGGCATAGAACTACAACTCCATTTCGATATTGCGCCCCCGGTGGTCAGGCATAGAACTACCACTCCATTTCGAAATTGCGCTTCTAGTGGTCAGGCATAGAACTACCACTCAATTTTGAAATTGCGCTTCTAGTGGCAAGCCATAGCAGTGCCACTCCATTGAAATTGCACCTCTAGTGGTCCGCCATAGTAGGTTAACAACATCTGAGTTGGGTCTCTGGTGGTCAACTGCGGTGATACAACACGCATAATTGGACACACAGGTTCTTGCCTGAAAGCAGGAATCAACTTCACAGACTAAATCAGTTTGATCACAATACATTAACATCCAATTAGGTTATTGTTGCATAACTAATTGATGTTTACAATTGAATAAGAAACACAATTCATTTGGTTTGATTCCCGTTTAACCTTTTTGATTTATTTTAGGTTTTATTTCACCTTATGCTTTCATTCATTCCATCTCCCCCAACAAGGGGACTTGCATAGAAGTTCAACCACTATTAACAACAGTAAACCAGTTACGTACACAATCCCATCAGGAAGTCGTTTGGATGTGATCAGTTGAGCCCTTCGGGTGCTGGGTGCTTACCATTCGCTCTCTGTTGGTTGAGCTTGTCTGTGGCTCTGCTGTCACTGCTTGTGATCGTACAGTTTGTCAGAACCGAAGGGGAGTTCTCAGCAATTGGATGCCCAAAAGCGTGTCAGCCCGGCTACACCCACTGACTCATTACGGGCAAGGCTGACAGGTACCTCAGGCGGTCATTACAACTTTTGAGCAGGACTTCGTTTAGGGTGAGTTCTGAGAACGGCCCTAGCTTGGACTCTCACTAGGGTGGGTGATACCTGAAGGCAATTTTGCCAGCCGATAAGCTCCACCTGGGTTGTCTCAGTTGTGCATACAGAATACGCCCTTCCAAGTTAACATTGCTGGGGATCGGGGGAGTGGAAGCCGGACTCAGGCTTGCTTGGCTGGGAGAATGATTCCTGGTCTTAGAGGAATGTTTAATGAGGAGAGGTTAGCTGAGCTGAATCTGTTTAGCCTCGAGCAAAGGAGACTAAGGGGGGACATAATCCAGGTGTTAAATCTGGTCATTGCATTACATTTTTTTTGTATCCACTCCTTTATTTCGTGTTTATTGTTTGTTAGGTGTAATGTCTGTCTTATGTTAGTTATATCCATCCATCCATTTTCCCATTTTCCAAACTGCTTATCCTACTGGGTCGCGGGTGGTCCGGAACCTATCCCGGAATGTGGAATGGGCACGAGGCAGGGAACAATCCAGGATGGGGGGCAGCCCATCACAGGGCACACTCACACACAAATCGTGATTATATTATTGCACTATACTGTATAAATAAAAAGTAAACTTAATACCAGTTGTGGTAATAAAGTGCACAGAGAGTAAGAGAGAGTAGGGTTTCACATAAACGTATGTTCATTAGCATTTAGTATTCTGATGGCTTTGGGGTTAGAAGCTCTTATTAAATCTGGTTGTTCTGCAATGCATACTGCGGTAACGTTTACCAGAGGGCAGAAGTTCAAACATCTCATGTGCTAGGTGCGTGGGATCTTTTTTAAATATAATTATGCATATGTAGAACTAGGGATATGATCCTGTTAAGTATGATAGTTCTGTCTCATTATTGCAGGATCGACATCCATAGTAACTGTGGTGATCTATCCATTTGTGTGCATGTCTGTGTGTGTGTGTGCGAGCGGGTATACCTATCCTACCCCATAGCGTGATAAATACCTGTTTTTTTTTTCCCTTATGGGGACCACGAAACTGAAAACCAGGAAAACTCTATTTTATAAAAATCTGTGACTGCTGTGGAAAAACTAAAAATGCAAAACCTCTTTTATTTTGCTTGGTTACTTATGGTTATGGTTAGGGCAGGGTGGGGGTTAAGATTGTCATAGTTAGCGTTAGCATTTATCCAATAGAAGTCAATGAGCGGGCCCCATAAGGATAGGTATACCCTATGTGTGTGCATGTGTGTGTTTGTCCCATATTGCCTGGGCTTCAGGATACCTCATAACCCGGAACTTCATCAGAAGTAGTTAGAAAATGGATGAATGGATGGATGGATGGATGGATGGATGGATGGATGGATGGACAGATCAATAAAAGTACAGAACATCCATTTTACAAAGAACCATCAACACTAAATGTATGCACTGGTCATGCTCCTGGAAATTAAACTTCTTTTCTGAAAAGCAGCATGTTCATAAATTAGCTGCTGTTATACCTTGGGGGAACAAATGCAGATGAAATTGTAAAACAAACTGCAGTGGCAAAACAGTTCTGGCTGCCTGTGCTGCCCTGCCTGCCCGCCCTCCTGCCCATTACGTCCTGCCTGTGCCACCCTCCTGCCTGCCCTCCTGCCTGTTTACGTCTTTCCTGTGTGCCCTGCTGCCAGTTATTCTGTATTTACATCCGGACTTAACTAATTGAACCATATAAACCATATAAATCAGGACTTTGTTAACGTGACTTCTGACCTGTGGAGGATGGGCTCCCCCTTTCACTCTGGTTCCTCCAAAGGTTTCTTACTATGACTGAGTTTATCCTTGCCAATGTCGCTTTCTAATTTTTCAGGCTAGATCTTGCTCACTGGGACAATTGGGCAGGGACAAAGTAAAGTGCTTTGAGACAATGTAAGGCTATGAAAATGTACTATACAAAATAAAGTGAATTGACTTGAGTAATGTGGCACAAAGCAACCCTTCTTTGCCACAGGAAATGTCTGGTGCAATTTCTTTTTTAATTGTACATGTCAATTGCATAATACCCTAAACTAATTCATTATTATTTCTATTATTATCATCATCATCAGTATTTCATTAGTATTCCATGGTATTTAGATTTTTCAGGAATCAGTGTGTGTACTGTATACTTTTTAATTTATTTGCACTATGTGTAGTGTCTCTGCAGCTGTATATACTTGCTGCATTATGCACAAGAACTTCCCTCAGGCATCAGTATAGTTAATCAAATGTAATATTTCTTGCTTGTTTATTAAGTTGTTTTAGGTATTTTGTGTGTTCCACTTAATTTAGTGTAATTAGTCCTAGTTGACTCAGGTTTAGTTAGATTTTTCCTTCTGTTGTTCCTCTGCATCATGCTACTGTCATAAAATTTCAATGTCTTACCTAACTTAAGAGTTTTGTGCATTGTGTTTTGGAGAGAAAGAAATCATTACTTTTTTTCTTTAGATTCATCCACTGATTCTATCACCTATGACACATTCCCCCTGAATATTTGTTTGTTTATTTATGTATTTGCTTGGGGGATGGAATTAACAAACAGAAATAACTGAATGAATCAGGGTAGTGAAAAACATTTATAAACTTATCATTTTGGTATTGGTACGATCCTGTTCTGGTTAGTTAGCCGAGGGAGTAAATCATCCGGAGTTTCATCTCTCAATCTCCTCCTACACCCACTCAGCATCACAGTATGGACTCCCCAATGCAACTGATCTGCACGTATTTGTACTCTGGGAGGAAATTGAAGCCCCCATAGGAAAAACTCAAAGCCTACAGACATATGCACAAAACCAGGGGACATGCTCAGTTCTGCAGGCCTGGAAGTGTGAGAGAAGGCTATTTATTGAGTTTCCCCTCTGCCCCTGGTAAAGATGAAACATGCACAAGTCATTAAACACACATATACTTACATGAAAGTCTGACTGATACTGGAGCTTCCAGTGCCCGTAAACCAGGTACTGGGGTACTCCATTTCCTTCTTGATAATTAGCGCCATTGAAAAAAAAACGGTGCCTTTCCTAATATTAACTGACTCTCAGACAAATGTACTGCTTGAAGACCCTGCCACTATTCGCATTTTCCAGCAGGAGTCACAAATCTTCATTGCATTCAGTTTATTCTCAGATGAGCTCATGCATGTTTCTATGTGCATCTTTACACTTAAACAAATACAGCTAACCTCTGTTGTTATATTCCATATATATTTGTCGTGACTGGCCTTTTTTCTCAAATGATGGATTTCTGAAACTAAAACTGACAGTATTCTAAAATATTTATATTGCCACATCATCGACACATGTTCTAATATGACATAGCATTCCCCTGGACCATAGTGCGACTTAGAGACAAGATATAACATGCCCTTCACGGTAAAACACTAGATAGGTGCAACACTTAATGTCAACGTTGTCAATGTCAATGTTGACTTAATGTCAACGTTAAATTCATGGATTCGCAAATTAAGTAACACGGTTACAGTACAAAAACGAGCAGAGCTGTGTATGGCATGACTATCTCGCGGCGGCGACAAAATATGCTTATCCTTCTAATTATTCAGAAGAAAATATATTTGCAAGCACAGCCGTTCACGGCTTCCGTACAAAAAGCTGTCACTACGCTACAGGAAGAATACACGACCAATATAGGATTTACACAAGTCTGCTTCTTTTGTTTTATTTAGTAACAACTTTCACAAAAATTGACAGCAATACTGCTAAAAGTGCAGATCTGTTGCCAAATTAAATAAACAAAGAAATTAATCATAAAAATATTCAAAGTATATACAGCCAGGGGCGCCGCTAGCAATTTTGGGCCCTATGACAAAATATGAGGTTGGGCCCCCCTATCACACCCATTCAGATCTCTGGGGGCCCCTAAAGGGCGTGGGCCCTTAGAATTGTCCCAACTTTCCCCCCCTTAGCGGCGCCCCTGTATACAGCTAACCATTTCCAATCGAAAAGTACATACAAGTCTCCAATATAAGTTATACAATGGAGCGCAGATAAAACTTTTAAATAGTAATTAACCAAACTATATAAAGAATACAAGTTTGAATACAGGTAATTTGTATAAATTTTACTGTGTTCAGACTGAAAAATCAGCACCAGCCTGTATAAATTTTACTGTGTTCAGACTGATAAATCAGCACCAGCCTTACACACATTGCAGTTCTGCTTTTTTCTTCTTTTAGCATAATTACCCGTTTCACGTTCACGAGGCAGATGATCCCTGCAAATGTGAAAATTCACAAGTAACAGGCACCATTAACCTCAAGCCATAACAGTCTGCTAGCCTGAACAATAGCAAACTCTATGTATTACCAATTATTACGCAGGGTTGTCACTTTATCAAATCATGACTGTTACTAAGAAGTGGGAGTGAAACGCGTGTCACGAGATCTCGCGATATTACAACATGACGAGATTTCTCGTTGGAGCGAAAAGCCGTTTCACGAATGCGCTGCAAATGAGCTGCTGTAAATATGTCGGCATCTGACTAAATTACTATAGTAGATACCCCAGACACTTTTGAATCTTTTGTGTGTCAGCATTACGGGGTGCCCGGCGGAAATATATAAATGGCGAAAGGGAGACAGACAAAACACGAACCATCTGTAAGGACTGTAGAAAGCATATGCCGCACACAGCGGCTAATGCTACTACTAACTACTATTGCAAAGCATTTGCATCACCATCATAGCTCTTTATTTAAATTCACTGCACCGGTGAAGAAAACATTTTATAAAAAATGTTAATTGTTTATTATTGGGTGCTTTCCACTTCATGCACCCACATACAGCGCTAGCTTAAAGCAATGCATTCTGGTCCTGACGCAATGCATCATGGTTATATTTTTTATCGCCCGTTGCATTACGTCACCATTGTCACATGGGTACCAAAACTCCGCGAGAGCAAGACACATCAGGCAGCACCTCTTAGCAGGCTGCACAGGCTGGATCCGCCTCCATTACGACACAACTTTGCCCTTATTGGCTTAAGATTTTAGTTACATACATGACGTTTGTATATCTGCTATTTCTCCCGAGAAGCAGGTAAAGCGGTAACTGCTTTTCATTAATTTACTTGGTAAAATTAAATTTAAATAAATGATATGAATATTGTAATAGTACTCGTGAGCTTTGTTTGTTGTTAGTTACTGTAATGTTGCGCTGCTTTATTTGTTTAATCGTCTTGTCTGTGAAGACATTCAAGTTAATCAAATAAGAACTGCACTGTACACTGTACATGACCATAAAAACTTTGAATCCTTGAAATAAATGTTTTTGATCTTTTCCTTGGCAGTTATCTTTTTACACAGGGCCTCTATGTACACAATTGTTATTTTTTTCACGACTAACAGTATGGATCAGGAGTTGGTTATTGTAAAAGATAGTAATGTGCATGCAGGTGATATTTGTATAGATTTATATTTACCCCTAGGTGATAAGTTTGACAGTCATTTCTTTTACCGTTTGGCCTCTCGGTTGAACATAATAGTGGCGCGAGCAGCTCCACTTGGTTTTTTAAAAATACTCAGCCATGAACTTTTGGTGAACTCAGGTGAATCCCTTCCTTCAGTAGTAAACCTTGGTAGTTTCAGCCGTTTACACATTGTCTCCACAAAAGGTTGATATATATTTGTCCTTTTACATAGTGATAAAATATACGCGAATAAAAATGTGAATATTCATAGATTCAGGACTAACAAAGTAGCTAACAGAAACTCAGACTAACAAAAGGTGCAAATACATACTCAGTTGGTTCCATTGTGTTGATTACATTATAATGTTTACATTGTAATGATTATATCATGGATATTTGGCATACTTTTTATAAAATCGTAATTCTTATATTCTGCGTTATATAGTGCTAAATAATATTCCATAGATGGATGGACTTTATTAATCCCCGTGGGGAAATTGTGTTTTTTATGTCTCCCTCAACTTACTCTTTGTGGAGTAAGTTGTCCGCGAAGTTGCAGCTACCTGTTGGGGCGCCCAGGGAGCTGGGGGTTAAGGGCCTTGCTCAAGGACCCACAGACGTGCTGAGGCTGGGTTAGTTTCAACTGGTGACCTCATTACAGGCACAAGGACTGACCCCTGCCCCCAACTGTGTTATGAGTAGCATTTTATGCTGTTTCTTGAGTGTGAGCTAGTACATAAACCAGCTAGTGCTCACCATTGCAAAAATACTCTAGCTTTCTGTCATACACATTTTTTTATTTTCTTACATTGTCCGTTTTTGTTCATAGTCTGTAATATTCTGAATAACGACAATGTAGAGGAAAAACAGATTAAATTCTCCTTGTTTGTAATTTCCCCATGTAATCCACTGCCTTGTTGGTAAGAGGTGCAAAAGTCAGACGCGTTGAATGATGAGGATACGATATTGAGTTTAGTTCTTGAGAGGATTTATTCATATGATATTTTAAACAACAGTACTTTGTAACTGGTTTGTTTGGCGCAAAAGGGCCGATATGCAGACACCATCACACATGGCAAATACGGTCAATGACTGTTTCACTTTGCACCTTCAGCCCTGAGCCGCGTAATCTCAGCACCTTTAATAACAACCATTGCTGCCTCCTACAGGTGGGAATACACTTAGACAATAGTAAATATCACTAAGGCAGGCAAGTACCTCTCGTTTCAAGTGTTGCAATACTATATAACATTATATTATAAACAATAAATACGAATAAATAAAAACATTAAACAAATAAACATAATCAATAATATTCATGAATAATTATGCTTAATATACAAATAAAAGAATAGCTCCTGCAGATGATTTCAGATAACTACTGGTAACAATGAGTTCTGGAGGGGAGCAAGCTCTGTTACATGCTATAGAAATTGTTGATCTGATTCCTTTCATTATCAGATTGTTACCACTGTTTAAAAACCACAGATATTGTATTCTGATTGTTTGCATTTCCATTATTAGGGCATGTCTGTTACTTCTGTTAAAAAATCCGTTTATTCTGACGTCGTAAATTTCCTGATCAGAGTTTTACCTCTTTAAAGTGATGGAGGTCCACTTGTGCGAAAGATACATCGATATGCATATGAGATTTACCGTTTGTGCCAAAAATATGTAAATAGCACACAGTCCATGTCGACTGAGCATGTGACAAAGAATTTTTCTGTGACAATTCTATTTTGTCAATGAGTTTGTCTGTGGAGCCCCTGAAGGGACCTAATGGTGTCCGCTAATTAGATACCCAGAAATAAACTGTGTGGCTCCTGCCCAAGCATTGCTGCCCAAACAGCAGCTTCCTCCTTATGCCACCGAGGGAGGAGTAGCCAGTGGTTCCCCTGCCCCTTCCCCTCTCCCCCCTGCAGACGAGGATCATAACCATTCAGCACCCGACTCTACATCTCCTTCTCGGTGAAGAAGTGCCGTGGCGAAACACTCAGGCAGCAGGAGACTAGGGTAGCAGAAATTCTTGCCCACTATGTTGGTATGTCCAAATCCTCAAGGGGGAGATAAGGTTTGCTCATCTGACACTGTAGATGAAGGAGTTGAACATAAGAACATAAGAACTATACAAACGAGACGAGGCCATTCGGCCCATCAAGCTCGCTTGGGGAGAACTAAACTAATAGCTCAGAGTCGTTAAAATCTTATCTAGCTCTGATTTAAAGGAACCCAAGGATTCAGCTTGCACTACATTATCAGGAAGACTATTCCATACTCTACACGCTGCGTAAAGAAGTGCTTCCTTAAATCCAGCTTGAAATGTTCTCCCGCTAATTTCCACCTATGGCCACGAGTTCGTGTATTTAAACTAATGCTGAAGTAACTATTTGGTTGAACAGCATCCAAACCTGTTTGAATCTTATATACCTGGATCATTGTCCCCCCTCAATCTCCTTTGCTTGAGACTGAACAGATTTAGCTCAAGTAACCGTTCCTCGTATGACATTCCTCTAAGACCAGGAATCATTTTTGTGGCCCTACGCTGCACCTTTTCTAAGGCCACAATGTCCTTTTTAAGATATGGTGACCAAAACCTGCACACTAATATTCTAGGTGAGGTCTCACCAAGGAATTGTATAATCTTAGCATTACCTCCCTTGACTTAAACTCCACACACCTGGAGATATAACCCCAACATCCTATTGGCCTTTTTTATTGCTTCCCCACACTGGCGAGAATGGGACATGGAAGCATCAACATACACACCAAGGTCTTTCTCATGATCAGCTACCTTTATTTCAGTGACACCCATGAATAACCTGTACTTTATATTTCTGCTCCCTAGATGGAGTACCTTATAATTTATCGACGTTAAATTTCATCTGCCAGGTATCGGCCCAGTCACTAATTAAATCAAGATCCCGCTGTAGCTGCTGAGGCCACTAATTCAGTATCTGCTACACCACCCACCTTGGTGTCATCTGCAAATTTCACCAGTTTACTGTATATATTGGTATCCATATCATTTATGTATATTAGGAACAATAGTGGTCCTAAAATCGAACCCTGCGGTACCCCACTATGAACGCAAGCCCACTGTGAGTTGAAGGACATTGCCAGTGACCTGCTGGAACCCCAGCAGAACAGGCCTCACCATGCGACAGCCCTTCAGAGACTGGTCCTCCTGCGCATGGACTGGGGCATGATGCATCAGTTTAAACAGGAGCCTGGTAAATCCTGCGAGTGCTACACCAAGCGACTGATGGCAGCATTCTCCAACTACAGTGGGATGGACTCCACAACGGACCGAGAGTGTATGTGATGTAAAATACACTAAGATAGGTAAAAACTCTTTTGTGGACTAAGTTAAAACAAACATTTTATGTTCTAGTTTTCTTAAAACTACTGAATACAAATAATTGGCTACACTGCAGTTCCGCTGTTTTGTTTGGCACCCCTGCATGTCGTGCATTGTGTGGAAAAAACCTGAAGGCTGAGGAATGTTACGTAACACAGCTAGAATGTAAAAACTCTCTCTGGTGTAATTCACTGCATAAAACCAATGGTGTTAAGTGTGATGTCTTCTTCATAACACTCCCTGATGTTTGTGTCCGTGACCATGAGATAGGGTGGGCTGCTTTTCTTCCTTCCTTTGACTTGTATTCCTCCTAAATTGTTCATCTGTATTTGCTGCATTGGTACTTGATGTGCGTGTGCCTTGTGTCACGATCGCCATTTAATGGGAGCGGCGGTACGGGCAGGAAACAGGCAAGGCAGGCAGGATACGGGGATTTATTAGGAACACGGGGTGCAGGAAACATCTCACGCAGACGGACTTCAAATGACGGACACTGAACTCTAGTAAGACATGAACTCAAATAGACAGGACTGATTGAAAATAATCGGACACAGCTGGGTACGATCAGGGAAGCACACGTGGATATTCAGGGGGCGTGGCACACACGGTGGTCAGACTGTCCGGGACCTCCTCGGGGACTAGGGCAGGAAAGTCTGGAGCTGGGTCAGGGACAGGAGTGGGGCCAGGAACAAGTAGCCCCAGGGGGGCACAGTCATTTGAGGCGGATGGGAGCGCCTCGGGCGTGGGGCTCTGGGGCCGCAGGGTGGGCAGCGGAGGCGGGCTGCTCAGGAGCTACGGGCAAAGCAGGCGGCGGTCTGCTCGGGCTCTGGGGCCGCAGGGGGCAGCGAGAGGCGGCTGCTCGGGCTGCGCAGGAGCTATGGGCGACGAAGGCAACTGCTCAGACGCTGTAGCAGGAACCCAGGACTTTATGCTCAGCCCACTGCTGTTAACTCCGATGACTCACAACTGAGCAGCAATGCACATTTCGAATTCCATCATCAACATCAGGCAGATGACAAGACTGTTGTGGGTCTCATCAATAAAAACGGTGTACTCAGCATACAAAGAGGAAGTGTGATGACTATCGGACTGCTGCAGAGCCAACAACCTGTCTCTGAATGTTGACCAAAGAGATGGTTGTTGACGTTAGAAGAACACATAAACACAGAGTGACCACTCTCTGCTGCACATCGATGGCTCATCTGTGGAGATCGTAGAGAGTACCAGATTCCTTGTTGTCCATCTGGCGGAGAATCTCACCAGGTCCTTCAACATCAGCTCCATAGTAAGGAAAGCTCAGCAGCAACCTCTACTCTCCACGGAAGCTCAGAAAAGCCCATCTCCCATTCTCACACTCTATTGGGGAACTGTTGAAAGCACCCTGAGCAGCTGCATCACGGTCTGCTTGAGAACTGTGTCGCCTCAGATCACAAGTCCCTACAACAGATAGTGATGACAGGTGAGAAAATCAATTGGGAGTATCGTGTTAGAGAAATATGTACTTTTTTTTATCATCATTTTGCTAGACGCTTAGAAACAACACCCATGCCGCAGCTTGATCTTAATTGAGCAATAACACGTCTCAAGAACTGTCGCTTGAATATTTCCACCCCATATATGGTGACAAACAATGTTCAATGTCAGTTGCATATCCTGTTTGTGTACCTCAATAAAAGACACTGCGAGGGGAGTTACTCTTTCGAAGTTGGCTGAGTTCGACTGAGAGGCTGACACCTCGAGGTCAGGACCGGGCTTCCCTTTGTAAGGAAAAGTGGTTAAAAATGTCCCAAGGTTCTTGGTTGATCATTTGAATGCAGACAATGTTAGGAATTTATGATCATGGGGGAAGCCAGGGAGAGAATGGGGGTTCCAGTTGGCTACCACTATGGTGATAAGGATAAGATAAGGTGATAAGAATTGAATTACAATGATCATAAAAGTCTCCAACCCTGTCCTGTCCCGTCCCTGTCTCAGGATCCTCACACTCCAGGGGGTCACTCTTTATATGTAAATTCACTCACAACACCTACACACAACACCTTGGTGGGGAGGGCCTTTTTGGGTATAAAGGGGGGTGAAGAACTGTCTTCAATTTGTATCTGAGCTGCCTTTCAGTACCCGGTGTGTCCTCTACACTGTATTACATTGTATTATTTATGCTGTTCAATTAAACCATCATTTTGCTGAAACTGCGGAGACTCTGCAAGTGGATTCCCTACACCTTGTCAGCAAGTAAAACGTCATCACAGCTGTCTGCGTTGTTCTGTGTTCAGAGACTGGTTTGTTTCCAGCGGCATCTTCAGAAGAAGATAACCCTAACATATCTCTCCCCTCCATCACAGATATTCACACCACACACTGCATCCGCAAAGCCACCACCATTGTGGATGACCCCACCCACCCCTCACATTATCGTTTCACCCTCCTGCCTTCTGGAAATAGGTCCCGGAGCATTCGGGGCCTTTACAGCCAGACTCAAACAGCTTTATCCCCCATGCCGTCAGACTACTGAACTCTCAGGGACTAATCTGATACCACACACAACATACACTCATTAACACACTTTATTATTTAACTACTATTTTTTATCTTATTGTCGCCATTGTTTACAGTTACTTTTATTTATTTTTATTGCTAACCTCATTGGACAACCAAACTGCGCCTTCTCAGTACTGGGTTTACTGTGCTGTTTGTGCTCGTTGGTGTCAGTTGTCCTCTCTTTTTGCACTGTCCTGCAATGTTTGCACAGTTTTTGCTCATTATGCACCATACAGTATGTTGCTAGGTTGGTATGTGTTAGTCTTCTGTTAATTTAAGTAGCACCTTGGTCCGAGGGAAACAGTTTCTTTTAACTGTACTTATACTCAACTGTGTAAAGTTAAAAATAACATTAAAGACCTACTTGGACTTTTACTGAACAGGTGCTAAAGTGAAATTACTTGCTTCTGGGAAAGAACTCCAGCTGAAATTCTGTACAACAATTATGGAGACATATGGGAAGGACGCGGTGTCAGACCTGCCCCAGTGGGACGAATGTGGTTTTCCTAGTAACAGCAGCTTCAGTCCCAATCAGATAAGCCAGATGCGTCTGAAATTAGAGGAACGGGATCAGACTGGTTGCTCAGGGACTAATGTGGTAGAACTAAAACAGAGACAAATTGGACGGTTGTTTCAATTGTGGGAAAATGAGACAAAGCAGGCAGAGGAGATGCGGGGTGGCAAAGAAGCATGAGATAAGGAATGCAGAGAATGTGGATGAGGGTGAGACTCCTGTGAAAACTGTGTATTGAAAATTAGGGCCATAGTATTGTCATCCATCCTGTCAGGGTATGGAAATACACTGAGGGTAAATGGCCTAATGCAGGAAGTGTCTTAATCCTATAACATCCAGCTGATTCATGGCTGTGGGGGACAGTGTTAGTACTGCACTCTTCTGGCTGGGACCTTGAATAAATGAATGAATGTTACATTTATACAGCCCTTTTCTAAGATACACAAAGAGCTTTACAGAAGCACTGGGGAGCCACTTCAACCCAAACGTGAGGGCAGCAGGAGAGGGGGCCCAGGCAGAGAGAACAGCCAACAAGACGGGTGCTTCCACAGACAGGACGGGGGCCCCCGGCAGACCAACGCTGACGACTCCTGGGACCAAGTCAACAGAGCAGCTGTCGTCATTGTGACTCACCCTCATACATCCATCCATTGTCTAAAACCGCTTATGCTACTGGGTCGCGGGGGGTCCAGAGGCCTATCCTGGCAGGATCTGTGCACGAGGCAGGGAACAACCCAGGACGGGGGGGCAGCTCATTGCAAGGCACATTCACACACCATTCACACACACATGCACTCCTAACGGCCAATTTAGCAAGAGAGACATGCAAACTCCCCACAACATGTGACCCAGGCGGAGACTCGAACCTGAGTCCCAGTGGTGGGAGGTAACAGTGCTAATCACTGCACCACCAAGCAGCCCCACCCTCATACATGATTTCTGATTCTTGATTTTAATCCCCTTTTCTGTTTTTGGCAACATATAAAGTGCTGTGAATGTCACTGTCAGATTGTCATATCATCCTCCAGTTGTCCCTTGTCACCCTGGATGCACATTGAGTGTTTGCTAAATATTTTATCTTGTAGTGTTCCTGATTTTTTCCTGTGTTTTAATTTGCAATTCTCAAATTTCATGACTGGCATCCGTGGGGACGATTAATTAAACCTGTTAACTCTGCACTTCAATTTCAAACTGTTGGTAACATGTGTACATTTTTTTGTCTGATCTTTTCACCACCAGGTGGCGTATATAGCAACTCCAGAGTTTTTGATGGCTAGAACAAAAAAAACACAGTAACACAGAGGTGTAGCTAAAAATTCTGGGCCCCTGACAGAATGTCACCTTGCGCCCTCTGTCGAATTTTACATTCTGTGAAAGAGATTTGTTGAGCCATCTTCCAATGTAATCCAATCCAGCTCTTTATTTGAAAAGCACTTTAAACAACCTTATGGACCAAAGTGCTGCACAAAGGAATAAATAAAAACATTCACACACTTAAAAACGAAGTAAAAGAAATTTAATAAAAACCAAAACATTCAATGTGAGTAAAAGGCCATTAATAAAAATTTAAAAAAATCAATTAATTAATAAAGAAAAGGCTAAGATTAAAATAAGATTTACTATTAAAATTAACATCTCACAATGTGTCAAAGGTGAAGGAGAAGAGATTAGAAGAGATTTAAAAACGGACAGAGGGGATTCCTCTCTAATGTGAAAAGGCAAGTCATTCCACATTTTAGGAGCTGCGACTGCAAAGGCTCGATCCCCTCTAAGCTCACGCTGAGTCTTAGGAACCGTCAGGAACAGCTGATCAGCTGACCTGAGAGAGCGGGTGGGGGTGTAAGGGTGAAGCAGCTCACAGAGGTCAGATGGAGCAAGACCACTGAGGGCTTTAAAAGCAAATAACAGAATTTTAAAATGAATCCTAAAATGTACGGGCAGCCAGTGGAGTGAGGCTAAAATGGGGGAGACATGCTCATATTTCCATGTGCGGCAGCATTTTGAACCTTCTGGAGGTGAACAATAGTGGAGCCTCTAACCCCAACATAGAGGGCGTTACAGTGGTCCAAACTAGTAGTGACAAAAGAGTGGATTACTGTCTCAAAGTGCTGCCTAGAAAGAATTGGCTTTATTTTGGCCAACTGCCTCAATTGTAAAAAGCTTGACTTGACAACTAACCTTATCTGAGTGTCAAACTTAAGGTTGGTGTCGACTTTATGTGTGTGATGTGTGATGATGGTTTACAATAATGTTCCAAGGAACCTAAAATTACAGTGGAGGTCAGAGGAGTGGAGTTACCAAAAACCAACACTTCTGTCCATTACCTCCCCACTTCCTTGTTAGTTACAATATTTGTTCTGCATTACTGTACTGCTTTGGAGCCTTTTGATATTAAGGTGAATAACACAGGTGAAAAATTAAGGTGAAAAAAGAGACAGATGCATTGACAGCAGTCGTGGCCACACTTTGGACTGGGAGTGTAAGAGCAAAGGAAACTGAATCCACTAGTTCTGTCCTGTAAATTTTTATTAAACACCACATGACACACATACGAGTCCTGTTTTAACTTTCAGGGCTGATGGTCTGCAGCCTGGCTTGTGTTCTACAGTGCAGCGCAGGTGCAGTCACTGTGCTGAGCCCGGCGTTATATTAATGACGCAGCCTTTCACAATGACCAGTGAGAAATAACCTTGAAAATGACTGTGCTCTTTGTGGTTCTCCTTTTTTCTTACCACCAAGCAAGAGACTAAACATATTTTCTACTTATCAGTTATCAGAAATCAGAAATGTCATGCAGTATCAGTGGTTAGACAGCAAGAATGACTTTTGTATTTTTATCTTTTGTCAATCTTTTATCCAGCGACTACTAATTCTCATCGGGGTCTGGAGAGGGTGGGACCTGTCCCAGGAAGCACAGAGCACAGGCCTGCATGGGATGCCATTCCACACAAGCAAAAACAATTAAGATGGTCAGATTTGCCTCACTGTGTGATTTTGACTGAAAGATGAACTAAGCACAGTCTTGTGTGTATAAAAATGCGTAGATTCATTTAACTTTAACAATGAGATTCAGCAACATGACCTTATAGTGTTAATGATCGGTATCTTACTGGTATTAACTGAATTATGCAAAATTCTACATTATTCTATATATTGCACCCAAATTGTTCATACTGACTAAATGTAATTACTGACATCCTGGACATACTGCTTTTTAGGTTTGAATTTAAAATGTTAGTAGACAAAAATTCATGCTGTCAATAACATCTCACTTGCTCACCCACTTTTAGATAAAAATACCCTTTGTGGTTTTTCTAGTGAAGCAGTGGGCCTGAGCTGAGGACCTGATGGTTGTGTGGTTTTCGCTCACTGAGAAGAGAGACACAAACACCCTGCTCTCAGTCGGTCAGTCTTCCTGTAAAATGCAGAGGTGAGACTGCTAGTGGAAAATTACTGACTGCAGCGTCAACAACACATATAAACAGCAGCACAAACATAAATGTTCCACAATTGCAGGACATCTGTATGCTTACAGCACACATCAGACACGCTGACCCTCAGCACTTGAGCTCCTCCAGGCTCTGTGCTCTCCCTCTTCTCTTCAATTTCTACACAAATCACTGCTGCTCC
The DNA here is from genome assembly GCF_023856365.1 of Brienomyrus brachyistius. Lineage (NCBI taxonomy): Eukaryota > Metazoa > Chordata > Actinopteri > Osteoglossiformes > Mormyridae > Brienomyrus > Brienomyrus brachyistius. The sequence goes on along the minus strand of NW_026042515.1, from coordinate 31,042 downwards.
AGTGAAGATCCTGAATTTTGCAGGTGATACTACTGTGTTTGCCATCATAACTGAAGGTGATGAGTCTGCCTACAGACTGGAAGTCGTACAGCTGACCATCCAGTTCTGAACTCACATTATCCCAAATGTCCACATGCTTAGACTCCTCTCATCATCAGGGAGGAGCGTCCCTTGGCACTGTAGAGAAGATGGATGAGAGCAGGCTGATAACAAGGCTGTCATCAATTTTATGTGACACCTCTCACCCCCCCAGCAGACTATGGAGGCCCGTAAGGGCAGCTCCTTCAGTAAGAGACTCAGACACCCGGCGTGTGACAGAACGGTACCGCAGGTCATTGGGCCCCACAGCAGTCAGGCTTTATAATCTGCACTCTGCTCATTGAACTTTTCCCCTGTTCACTGTCTTCTGATACAGTTTCTATCTGCTGCTGATCTGCAATATTGTTCCTCCTTATTCACTGATGTGCAGTGTTGCATTGAGCCAGTGCATTATGCCCTGTGTGGCAGCTTCCTTTGGGAGGCTAATATCTGGCACATGAGCAATAATGTTACATGCAATAGGATTGTGTATAAGTTAAGGATTGTGTATAAGTTAATTTTAATATTCCTATAATATTCCTCTGTATGTAATATATTCTTATTTTTTGTTTCTATTATTACCCTATATTTATATATACATCCATTTCTTTTACATTCATAATGATGTTGTTTGTTGTTTTGTGCCCCACTGCTCTTGTAACAAGCCTCAGTCTTGACTCTCCCTTTTAAGGTCTTGGCCTTAAATCACACTCGATATAGGTTGGTGTCGTCCCATCACCCTGACCAGGATACATGCTGTAAGATTAATGGATGGTGTTTATCTGTGTGATGAAAAAGAATGTGAATAAAACAAAAATGTACCATTATAAATGGGAGCCCTAGGATGTGTGGTGGTTAGAGATGTGGACTGATGAGAATTTTGCTTTTCTAAAGTTCTGTTGTGAAAACTGGTGGCTTGTTTGGATAAAATAACTTAGGCTGAATACTTGAAAGCGTGACCTGGGTGAGGTAGAGAGGAAACAGGGTCTTACAAGAAGCAGATATTGTTCTGTCTGTGTGGTTTTTACTCTTTGCAAAGTGAGTCCAGCACAGTGCAGTCAGTGGGTCAGTCTTCCTGAGCTGCATCTAACCAGTGGAAACATCTGCAGCACTGCAGAGAAGCACTCAGCAGACAAACAAACCCAAACAGCTTACAGCTGTATGTCACTTTTGGACAGAGGTGGACAAAGTACACAACTTCACTACTTGAGTTAAGTATAGATACTCCTCGTCAAATAATACTCAAAGTTTTTCAGTTAATTTTTTACTTCAGTTAAAGTACTGGAGTATTTGCATCTAAAAATACTTAAGTATTCAAAAGTACATTATGTTTTAAATGCAAGACATTTTTCAGAACCTAATGACTCCTGAACACCCCACTGAATACACTGACTGGCTTGTACATCTTGTAGAATAAAAAGCTTGTGGAATATGATACAATGACTATAGAAACACAACTGACATAACAAAAGTACAGCCATTGTCATTTTCATCTTATTTAACACCCCCCACCCCACTCACACAAAAGAGCATGGTAGTGTTCTTACAGAGCCGTAGCAGTGTGTGTGTGTGCATGTGTGCATGTGTGTTTGTGTGTGTGTGTGTCTATGTGTGTGTGTGTTTGTGTGTCTGTGTATGTTTGTGTGTGTGTCTATGTGTGTGTATGTTTGTGAGCCAAGTAACAAGACAGGGAGCAAGAAACAAAACTCCTCTTTCTTAATTATCCACATCGTTATTAACGACACAGGTATATATACAGGTACATATACAGGTACATGTATATACTCAAAAATACATCCAGAACACACAATTAAATGAAAAACGTAATTTAAGAACACTTGAAATTTTCATTCAGTTTCTTTCATCTGTTTAATATAATCGATCAGTCCCTGTGCGTTTGCCCCAAACCATTCAGCATGGTACACAAGGGAGACAAGTAAGCATGTGTGACATCAAAGAACTGATTGCAGCAACTCAGCCTTTCCACAACATTAAAGCCGCTTATTCCCCCCCATGCCATGAAGAAATAATCTCTGTGGCTCCCCTCTCCCCCTCCCTCAGCCCCCAGTCTGGCTTGAACATTTGCACTTCCAGTAAAAATGCGCCCCAAACACACTGACACCAAACTCAGCACCGGTGCTCCGTAAAATCCCGTGATTCAGTCTCAGAAGCACTGGCTCCCCTGCCCTCCTCTGAACATTATTAAAGCTACACCCTGAACACTCTGTGTGACTGACATGAATGAGAAGCATCTTTATTCATAATCTCTGTAGCGGAGGTCAGAATACAGAGTGTCATTATTCCCGTCTTTCTTCTGTCTCCTGGGTTTTGGCTTCTTAAGGTTCAGGGCAGCGTAATTCAGTGTGTCCTCGTCATGGCACTGTGGAGACAAAGATGGCAGAATTGGATGGATCAAATCGGTTTGCTATTACCTATTTTCACAAATAGCACTTAAAATGCTGATCCCAGGATGGAAATCAGTCTGAGGTTCATTTGTTTTACTGACGATTTGTAATTTGAAATATTTATTACATACTTGCTTGCGTGACCATTCCACTTTTGATATATCACTGTTCTTTTCATCTGTTTAAAATATATAACACATCAATATATTATTTAATTTCGCACGGTATCATACCGTGGTCAGATAACATTCCGAATTTTCAAGCAATCAACATCCTTTTTGTCTCAAAAATGAAAGTAAAAATGACTTCTGTCAATTTAAGTGTGCATGTTTGGATACGTGTCATTTGTTCTCATATATCATATATAATAAAATTGCTATAAAGGAGATCTTGGTAATAAAAGTTATTGATATGCAACTTATTGCAACATGTATATTTCAATAGATTTTGCAAAATATGAAAGATATAATACAAAAATGTAAATCTTACAGTACAAAAAGGTTTATATAAATAAGGTGAGATTTAATAATGGATTTTAAAACTGTATTACCTGCAAGAGTGGTTTTAATATGAAAATGTTATCTATCATAAAACAATTTTATATTTCTATAATTTGTTAAAATCTACATTTTGTCCTTCTGAGTGCATAAAGCCGGGCAGCGTACCTGCACAGTGTGTACAGGTCAGTTTACATCTTATACAAATGAGAGCAACGTTCAGAATAATGCTGCAAGATAAAACTATCAGCAAGCCAGAGTGAAGAGGATCCAGCAGCTTCTGAAAGCCTGTAACAAAGAGATAGATTTCAGCATAATGATATAGAGACACATTTCCCATTTGCTTACATTACATTAGTTAAAGATCAAATCGATAACACATTACAGCAGTTGTTTTGTAAATAGTCCATTTTTAACATGAACTTCTAGTATTTTGCATTTTAACAATTTATATTAATATTTGAAATAATTATTAAATTAGGCTCCGGACCCCCCGCGACCCAATAGGATAAGCGGTTTGGAAAATGGATGGATGGATGGATATTAATATTTGAAATAATTATTAAATTAGGCTCCGGACCCCCCGCGACCCAATAGGATAAGCGGTTTGGAAAATGGATGGATGGATGGATAATTATTAAATTAACATCTGTGTAATTTAATTTAAGCACTTAAATTAGAAAATTCATTACATTAAAAAAAGAAATAAATGTCTTAATAGCAGAATAAGCTAAATAAAACTTTGAAGCAGATATACTCTCCACACTGGGTGCTACCATCTATATCCAGCTGTGTGCCGTTCCCAAACAGCATCTCCCCACACTGGGTGTTACCATCTATATCCAGCTATGTGCCGTTCCCAAACAGCATCTCCCCACACATGGCCACAGCGCAGTAGTAAGTCCCAGCATCGGAGAGGCTGAGGTTCCCCTTGGGGAGGCTGTAGACGCAGCTCCGTGTAGGAGATCCAGCCTCAGGGCTCTTCTCACACTCATCACTGCTGTTTCCATGGCTGTAAATGACTCCAGGAAGGGATTCTCCTGATCCATGTCTGAACCAGTAAACACTGTGTTCTCCTGCACAGCTCCCAGTCTCTATCGTACACTGCAGGCTCACAGAGTCTCCTGGCTGCAATGTGTCAGACACAGGCTGCTGTACCACAGTCCTGCTGTTGGAGTCTTTACCTGAAAAGCAAAATAGTCATGATGACAGCCCTTTGAGAATAACAATGGAAAATACAGATCCTCAAAAATTGTTCTTACAGATTTTTGGGAACTGAATCGATGTTCTTCTAGCCATCCAAGAAATCAGTAACTTCTTGGAGAACAGCTGACATTCTTCTCTCTTTTTATTGTATTACTGCTTATTAGTATATATCAGGTAACACTATACATTAACTGCACCTACATAATACCTAAATAAAAATTATATGATAATAACAAACATTATAATCATATAATGTCTTGTATTAATGTATGAAGGTAGATGAATATAATTAATTTCAATTCAAAGAAATGAAGTGTGTAAAGTGTACTTTATATTTTCATGATTTTCGTGACTTTACATTTGGTTTATGTTGCCCCTTTTCCACAGGAAGGTATTTATTGTTTTTGCATATTTAGCTCTTGATGTGTTTTGGTATTTTTGAGCATTTTGCTGTAGTACCTGCATAATTTAATTCAAGAGCCGAAGAGCTGTTTGCCCATTACTAGTTTGTCTATCTTTTAACATTAAAGAAAAAGTATACATAGTAAAAGGAATTACTTGGTTTCGTAGTTCCTCCTATTTATTTTCTTATGCACACAAAAGTAAGTTTTTCCGTTCAACCATAGCACTACAGCGAAAAGCAAAACGTCATGGCAAATACAATTATGCTTTATTCCAATACACATTGCTAATTTTTCATTATTATTACATTTATTCAGCATAATATCTTCAAAGGTTTCATGATTTAATTTGCAATCTTCTGGCCTGAAATCTTTTCCTGCTACACTGAAGACTCTCTCAGCGTGTGCAGAGAAAGCTGCAGCCAAAGGGTTGGCATCCTCTGATAAACATGGTTGGTTCAGGTATCGGTGACATTATGTGAACCTTTCATGGCAGGAATAGGGACTAGTTTGACTTTTGATGCAGGAAAAGTGTTTGGGACGTTTCTTAGGTTAGAAACTGCCGTCACTGCAGCCAACACTGACTTTTAAGGAGAGACACTCAGCTCTTCCTATGAGCAGATCCACCATGGTGCACAAAATGACAGTATAATTATTATTTTAGGTGACACTTCAAATGTTGCATTATTTCATTCTTTACAAAACGACATTTTTATAACAATGATGTATAACAATGTTAATGTGTTTATGTATAATTCATATTTAAATTAAAGTTCATATTTTAGTTAAAAGCTACACCTACAGTACGTATATGAACTTGAATTTGAATCCAAACCCTTTTTCGTTCTTCTTCTTTAAATTCAAATATAAATTTCAATGCCACAACCTGTTTTCAACCACAATTCAAATGTAATTCAGATTAACAAAATGAACTGAAATTCAAGTTCATATATGTATTCAAAATCCTGAATTTTAGGATACGTATTTGAGAATTTCATTCTCAAATCAGTTCTGAATGGTGCACATCCCTAGTTCATATGTTAAATCATGCATTTTTTTTTTCAGAGTGAATACACACTGACTGCTCAGATAAATAACGTCAAAAATAATTTTCTTTTGTTGCTTAAGATTTTTGCACAGTCCTATACTGTATATAACAACTCAAACATTTTTTTATGTTATTTGTTTTAAAGAGGCTGCAATGTGTAACATTAACATCTGTATAAAGAGAAGGTTAGGCTTTTGGCTGACAGCAAGCAAAATGCAACAAATTGTATAATAATAATAATAATAATAATAATAATGAATGATTTTTGTTTGATGTTTAGAAAAACATTTATGGAACAAAGCAGACAATAAGGTATCTTTGCTAATTTTATATTGACAAACAACTAAACTGTCAAAATTATTTTGCAGGGAATAATCTTACTGACATTATAATAAAGCAAATATGAAAATAGTTGGAATCTCATTTACCTGTGATTATGACAAAGGTTCCATTCCCGAAGGTGACCTCATGAAGAAACACAGCAGCACAATAATACACTGCAGAATCTGACGGCTCCACGTTAGAAATAGTGAGGTTAAAACTCCCCTCTGCATTCAGTAAGGAGTAACGTTTTATGCTTTTATATTCCTTGTAAAATTCACCAGGTACGTAGAGAAGTGCTTTCGCCATGGGCTGGGGCTTCCGACCAACAGCTTGCTTAAACAAAGTAACAAAAGTTGTTTCTCCTTGACAGAAGCATGTCAGGGTCACACTGTCTCCAAGCTGAACCCTCATCAGGTGACTGGGCTGAACAACATCTGTAGTCAGTGCAGTGTCTGCAAAAACAGAAAAACAAAAAAAATCATAATCAAATAAGACATATAATAGTAATCTAAATAACTATTAACTATGATGCAGATTAAATGGCCAAATTCCACTGATCACATCATACAGATAAATGAAAATATTAAAATCCCAAAATAATTTATATTATAGGGCCTTACTAATGAAAATGAGAAGACCAAAGAGTCTGAACATTTTTGTGCTTCCACTGTTTAGAATAAACTGCTCTGCTGCTAAGTGAGAGATCATGGTCGTGGTCGGGATGAAAGGGCAGGAAACAGAGAGGAAACAGAGAGACACACATCAGGCTGATCTGATTGGCTGTTCACATGGGAACTTAAGTAACAGTGAAAAAGCATTTTAATGTGCACTTACATGACGTTTATTAATTTACTCCTTAACATCCAGTTAAAATGAGAACAATTAGATAAACAGGAGCAGATACTGAGCATATAAAGTTCTTTGTACAGAGTGCTGAGATACTGTGGGAGAGCATTTGCTAATCATCTCTCTCAGACAAGCTCAGCACAGTATGAGTCTGTTATCTATCTGATATTAGACAGTCTCTCATACAGTAATAATAATTGATACTTTATTGGTCCCTGTGGAGAAATTGTCTTAACTTCTCTCTCAACTTGCTCTCTTTTTTTTAGAGTAAACAGAGTAAGTTGTCTGCGAAGGGCAGCCACCCATAGTGATGCCCAGTGAGCTGGGGGTTAAGGGCCTCGCTCAAGGACGCAGAGATGTGCTGTGGCTGGGTTTGAACCAGCGACCATCTTATTACAAGCACACAGGCATTAGATATTCTAATCACACTTAAAAGGCAGATTAAATGTTCTTTCCACCATGCAAACAGAATGTAAATTGTAGCTTTACTGCTTAGATTTACATTCACACATTTGCATTTAAAACAAGCATTTTAAGTGATGTACATGAGAGTAAATGGTGAATCAGTTTATTTGCCACTCCTACACATTACATTGGCGCCCATTATAAGTAACTGTACAGTGACATTGCAGTTCCTCAGTTGCTTTGATGCATTTCTGGAATCACCCTTAACATCTGCAAAACTGTAAGTGCATTTCCCAAAACAATTCGTGCAAACAGCACCACACAGATGGACTGTCTACAAAAAAAGTCATAGAGGCCACCAGCAGCCCGAATACCACACCGTAAGGCCGTATGTTAGGATGCTCTCTATGGCAGAGCGGTAGGAGGCCACCAGCAGCCCGCATACCAGACCGTAAGGCAGCATGTTAGGATGCTCTCTATGGCAGAGCAGTTGAAGGTCCCGATCAAGAAATCCGACAAGTTTCCCCAATAAGCCAGTAACCCCGCTTCATAGAACAGGCCACAGGACTGGTTTTGGTGAGATAGTCCGAGTAGTAGGTAGAAATCAGGATGGAGACTGAGTGTGGGTCTAACAGGTGAGCAGATGTAGGACAGAATGTAGAGCCCTCTGGTGGAGTGCCTGTGCATGACTGAATGTATGGTTTGGGTCTGATGGTCTGAATAGTTGGTAGAAATAGGCACCTTCCTACCTGATGTGGTAGGTCTAGATAAGGGGTCACCAACATGGTGCCCCAAGGATGCCCCCAATGACCACATGAGTTGCCCGTGGACCTGTTCTATAAAATAGCACAACTCACCAGCGAACATCATCTAAAATTTTATTTTGTCCTGTTTCTAATCTATCACATTTGCATTTATATAGATTTGAAATTGAATATAAAAAAGCATTTAAAACATGTTTATCATGCATGAAGTTTAGACATGTTTAGGAGGGCGTTTAAAACTGATATCAAACTTCGTATGGCTCAGTACCCGTGAAGTAGCTCTCCGTTTTAAAAAGGTTGGTGACCCCTGGTCTAGATCTTGCAAGTTTGTTTGTACTGGCTGTGTGAACATACTGTAGCACTGTTAAGAATATGCAACACAGCCTGAGTTGGGGATCTGCTGTATGCATCAGTAATATAATGCTTTGTCCTTTTCTAGGCTGTTCATTAAGACATAAAGCCTGAAAGTTTTCTGAATGGCATTAATGAAATTGAGCACTGCCCCCACCTGCTGGCCAATTTATTAAAACATTGAAATCGCTGTCTGCACAGGCTGACGTGTCATTTAAGTCTGATAATTTTCTATGAGTCAAACGGCAAGAAAATGACAAGAAGTTAAAAACATGGAGTTAGATGAAGGAGAAAAGATTACAAATTTGAAGATTATGAAATCAGGACATGTCAGCTAAGTCAGCCAAGGTGGGTCTTAAACATATGGACGGAAGTATGAGCGCTAAACTTAAACGGGTTCACTTGTAACCGCTGCCACCAAATTTCGTTAAATTGCTGGGGAGGTCCAGATACATGAGACAGGAATAGAAGGATTATTCTTTATTAATATACAGACGAGGGTTACAACCCTCCCTAGGGCAATAGAAGGGGATACCTGCCACGGGACATTCTAAAACGCTTAATGTGAAAATGCGTAACGCAACTTAATGTATTAAAACAGTCACCACAAATCACCAAATTTCTCGCGAATGTATCTGGCCATAAAGACTTACCTGACAAGAAATCAAAACCGAAATGCTAGGAATATGGACTTTAAGCCTTTTCTTTATGGGCGTCAATGGAGGGGAAAACGCTTGACGTAAGATGAAGTCCATATTCCTAGCATTTCGGTTTTGATTTCTTCCCTGGCATGGGTGACGGGTACACCACGTTCCCAAAGCCACGTTAGCCTCGAGCGAACTGCCCGGAGAAACCGCTCACACCAGCGCTGCAACCCGATCTCCTCCCCTTTTAAACACACATTTCTATGGCGTTAAATTAGTGCCAAAAGTCGTGCGCATAAAAACAGAAAATCCATGCTCTCTACGCGCTCGCGATTGCACAGCACTCACTCACTCGCTCGCCGTTAAATTAGGGCCAAAAGTCGAACCACGCGCGTGCGTGTGCTCGAGTGCTGAAAACCCATCCCCTCTACGCGCTCGCGTCTGCACAGCACTCGCTCGCTCGAATTTCCCGCTTCGTCTTACCGTATATAAAAGAATGGGCCAATGTACGGTAAATTGCATTGTGAATAAAATTTCTTAATACAACATCACAAAGCCAATTTAATAAATTCAAATCCTGGGAAGAACGCTCCTCAGATATTAGTTCTCGGGTTAGTGTTAGCAGACTATAGGCGAAACCACCTTAAGTGCTATCTGTTAATGTTTATTAAATTAGCATTAAAATGGAGAGGTTTATAATATCTTTTGTCCTTGTAGCTGCTAAATACACTCATTATTAAAGCCATAAAGTTGTCTGCCTACTACATTGGAATCTCCACTGAGTAAGTGTTTTTGATGGATTTTATTTAACTTTATTATACTCTGGTCCTTAGATCTAATGTCATACTTCTTCACTTATATTGTTTGTGAAAAGGTTTACCACGGTCAAACAGAGCAGCCACTACATCATCATACATGAACAAGCACCTCACAAAACAAAAACATTTCATTTTCATAATTAAAACTTTTGAATGGTAGGCCTAGTGTGTGGATCAGAGACAAGATCTTGACACCTCATTAACTATAATTTGTTCTGTGAACAGCTCAGATACCACCTTCTCGAAAGTCTTCTGCATAAAATAGAAATAGGATTCAGCGCGACTCCACTAAATTTGGATTACCTGGAGTTCCTTTGTCATCAGGAGCTGTATCTTCTGCAGGCCCTGTCTAATCACATTGAAGTACCTCCTGCTATCACCCTGGCTTTGCAAGAGCTCTTTGACCTTGTGAGGGCACATCTGGAACGTCCAGCCCCATGTGTCACACAGGAAGTCGCTGCCACCAATAGACGACCCAAGATTTTGATTGAAGAACAATGTTTGAAAGAAATGCTCCATACTCAACTTCCTGTGCCTTGCATAGCCACACTGATGGGTGTTTCAAGAAGAACAATCTTAAGAAGAATAAAAGAGTATGAGCTCTGTGTTAGGGAACTTGACAATTTGGTTTCTTCTGTCAAGAATGATCTACCAAATGCAGGCTACAGGATAGTCAATGCAGGCTGCAGTCAATGGGCTACAGGGTTCGGTGGAGAAGAGTTGCAGCCTCCATGCATAGGGTTGATTCCATGCGCATCATATAAAGGTTGTCAAGTCTTGGCTGTGTTGTACGCAGAATGTACCAGGGCCTTTGTCTCTAGTACACGTGGACACAAACCACAAGTTGATCCGGTTTGTATTACCAGCAAATTTATTTGGAGTAAACCCTGGGTGGATTGGTGTGAGGTGGTGGTGGGGCTTTGGAGAAGATTTCCTGCCGATCAACACTAGCAACTTATATCTATCTGTCATGGAGGTCTCGGGACTCACAGATATTCAGAGACATGTGGATAGTTTACCAGTGGTTTTCAGCAGGAAATAGTTATTACTACAAATTGTCACCCCCCCCCCCCCGCCCCCCACAGAAACTGGATCTGGCTATAGTGGGAAAATCTTTTTTTTTTTTTATTTGTGAGAACTTGAAAGCAAAACAAAACTTGGAAAAAATATATGCTCATTCACCAATTTTCTAATCTGGGGTCTAAAGTGGTCAGGCTTGCAAGTGTATTTGGTTATTTGTCTATCCTAGCCTGTTGCAGTGTATATTTCCTGTATATTTTGCATGTAAAAAATGTTGTTTGTTATGTCAGTGCTTAATATTATCATGTAGTCTTCATGAACTTTCTTCATCTTGGCCAGGGACTGCATTTGAAAAGTAGCCACTTGACTAAAATTGGCACATTTTCAGAAATGCCAGCAACAATACTGATAATGAACACCCCTCTAACTGACTCTCAGTTGGTTTAGAAAAAAGACTTTTAAGAGAAAAGAAAGCCTTCCTTTGGTTTTGCATTTTTCTCTTTTTTGTTGGCTGTGCACAATATATTAGAAGAATACCTTACAATTATATTAGTTAAGAAATAACAGATTGCGTATATACAATATTAAGGTGATGACAACAACCCTCACTGTCTCTAGGTGCTGCTTCAGACAGGGCATTCTGCAGCAGGGACACCACCCGTCGTGCAGCATCCAGCAAATCTCCCTATCACAACAGCCCACATAACAGAATAACATTAGTGTATGATTCAGTAGGGCTAGTCCAGGTCTGGAAAGTAGTTGGGCCAGATTTTTAAACCAAGAAATTTAGCTGGGCCAGACATTTTCAGCGGCCCAGTAAGCAACAGGTAATGGCATTTTAAACAAACACAAATCAAGGTACATTATTTTAAAAAACTACAACTGAACAGAATCTGAGAGCAATATTTTTTTTCACTTCTGAAATGAGAAAAATATTTTGGTCGTATCTGACCTAGACGCATCCCAAAGAAAAAAAATGCCTATTAGATGGTAAACAGACATAAAGAAAAAGGGAAAAATCGTCTATAATCATCATCCGCTTATACTGTGGTGATCCATTTCACCCACACAGGCATGATCACCATTAGCGGTTTCCACATTATTGTCGAGGTGACTATTCACTTTACCTCTGCTTTCTCCGACATCTTCCTGATTCTGCCGCCAACAAGGGGCTCATAGGGTGGAGACTGAGGGTGTTAAACAGACCAATCTTTTGTCACTGAATGCAACAAATAATGTATTTATCTGTCAAAAGTCCAGCACCAGGAAAAGCAACAGAGTGACAGTAGAAACTGTAATAATAATGGAAGTGCGCCGCCCTACAGGGAAGGAGGAGTGATGGGAGTCCCGGTGGTGGCTAAGCGCGCGTGGGGAGAGGCGTCGTACTGTGAGGCTTCATGAACTTCCGATGGGGCAGTGCTGTCATACAGCGGGGAGCCTGAGAGGGGCACTGTGGCCGGGTGCGAGAGCCCTGGGTAATGAGTTGTAGAGCTGCGCAGTGTCACGATCGGGTACAAGCAGGCAGGCGATCGTGCGGGCAAGGCGTGCAAGGAGCAAGCGGACAGGCAAAAACGGGAGTTTAATTAGGAAGCGCGGACGGGGAAACATCTCACGCATACAAACATCAATGACAGACACTGGACTCAGGTAAGACACGGACTGAAATACACAGGACTGAGCAAATTAACTAGATACAGCTGGGTACAAATCGGGAGAAAACACGTGGGTAATCAGGGGGCGTGGCACACAGGAGGAGCGGACGAGCCGGGCATGACACGCAGGAACTGAGAGCCCAAGCTGTTGGACATTCCACTGGACTAGGAGACTGGGGTGAGTGAGGAGGAGCTCATTGACCACAAACTGGGATACTGGCTGTGTGTGAGCAATGGGGTGGAGATTAAGGAAAGACGTTAAATCAGCATGCAGTGTTGCCTGGAAACAACAACAAATATACTAGTGTCACTGTACTAAAACAATATCAAAATAATGCCTATTTTTTATTCATTTTACTTGTAGAGTGCAAAGTACAAAGGAAAACAAAGAGTAACTATGGCGAAATAAATCAAAGCATGTCCCAGAATGATGGGCCTGAATGGATCAGGACAGAAGAAGGCGAAAGTCCTGTTAACGAGGTGAGACGATGCAGACACAGGCCAGGATGTGGGTATAGGCGAGAACAAGAGGGAAGACGGGGGCCCGAGACTCAGCATGGGGACAGGTGGGGGAGGGGAGGCACGGGCTCACCTGGAGCTGCTCCCGGAGGTGCCGCTATGACTCATGGGTAACATGCCGGAATGGGACGGCACCTGTAGGCTGGACCAGTTGTCATGGGAGGGCAACATGGACAGACAGGTAGACGAGCTGTCTGAATAAGCAGCTGCAAGTATAAAACAATAAATGAAGCAGGTATGTGGTGGGCAGTGTTACAGCGTCCTTAATATGGTCAATACAGAAAAGGCATGTTATCATGTTATGTATATACTGCCTCCAGTTACTTAATGCCTAACTTTAATACATTGATTGATTTGTTCACTGCTGCAGCCTGTGTCAACTTTCCTTTCAGACAGATGTAAAGTCCATTCTGTTTTTGTTCTGTGTAGTTTTTTTTGAACAGCATATGGCTGAATTCTGTTAAACCTCAGACTGAAGAAAATTGTGTTAATTGAAAAGCAAATATCAAAAACTCAGTCTGCAGGAATGTTTTTCTAAATATTTCTGTGGACTTTTGGAAATTTCACGAAATTCCATTGCTCCATTACATAAACACTGAGTGAGATTTCATTCCCATTACTGCAACGTATGAAGAGGATTATGACTTATTACTTTAGGTTATCGGACTGAGTGAGTTTTGGAAATTTGCTCTTCGATAACTGAAGCAGTGCTGTGAATGCAGAGGTTATATGCGTCGCATATCAACAGAACTGTATGTTTATGTCTTGTCTTAATTATTTTGATTAAATGTCTAACTATTCCCAATATGTGTGAACATACTTGGCCAAATAAAGCTGATTCTGATTCAGTCAGAGGGTAATCGTCGGTGTGCTGTACTATCGTGGTGACCCACACAGAGAGCTTAGGACCATGATTTCAGTGTGTGCTTGTGTGAGGGGACAGGCAGGGCGGCGGCTCACTGGGTGATGCACTCCTGTGGGTATAGGGGCTGGGATAGGGGGCGGAGCAGTTACTCCTCAAGGAGGAGTAACAGTCACAGCCGTGGGGGGAGGAGAGGGAGAGGGTGCTCCCAAACTGGGGGTGTGGGTTTGATGAAGAGCAGAGAGACCCTGAGCCTGGGATGAACCAGCTGCCTACTGAAACGAAAGCGGATAAAGACAGAAACTAGAACCTCAAACTAAACAACACAAACAACAATATCAAGTTATATTCAATCATTAAACCGTTATATATTTAATCTAAACAATAGTAATAAATATCGTTCCGATTCAAAATATCATTTACGGGTGAATCTTATGACTTGCATTGGGAAACAGGAAACGGGCCAAGCTGCAGGGCCAGTTCAAAGGCATAGTGCGAGGCGCCCAGAAAGGGGGCGAGGTCTGGGCGGAGTCAGCTAAAGAAGAAAAAGGCCTGACCTTTTTCTGGATGCTGTGGACTGTGTTTGTGTGTGAGCTGCAGCTGCATGTTCCTTACATTTTTTTTATTAACACCAGCACCGTGAGGTTTGGCCTGGACTGGGTCCTGTCCTGCATGGTTGAAGACATGTTGACTGATGGTCAGCCCGTGTTCTGTTGGATCCCACAGAAAGGAAATGGGAATCCCGTTTGGATCGGATGCTGACAGTTGAAAAAAAACTCATGTCTGTGTGTTATGAAAGAATATCAATAAATGTTTCCGAAAGGGGATGACTCATTTGGTAATTATTTACGGCTTATGTTATGGCTGAGAAATTTACAGTCTTTACTAAAGTCTGACTTCTTTCGAGTCACCTTTAATATAGATTGGACACTCTCTATGCTATGTACAATACTTATATAGATGGTACATGTTTACTTGCTTGCACAGATGGTTGATTAGGTAATTAGTGTAAGTGTGTGTGTGTGTGTGTGTGTGTCCAATCGCATGTATGTCCAAGGTCCATAGTAAGTAATATACACTGATCAAGAGATGCCTGAAAGTGGATGAAAGAGGACATTAGTGGGTGTATCACTTAGTGTAACGGGTGCAGGAAAATGAGCAGGACTGCAAGCCATATAATGACCCACTGTCCTTATCTAGCTCTTAATACAGTATGCATACAGTGATGTATCTACAATGGACAGCTACTATAAGCAGATAGCACAGTACAGGTGCTTAATCTGTATGCTCTTTCCATCCATCCATTGTCCAAACCGCTTATCCTACTGGGTCACAGGGGGTCCGGAGTCTATCCCGGAATCAATGGGCACGAGGCAGGGAAGAACCCAGGATGGGGGGCCAGCCCATCACAGCTCACACTCACACACCATTCACTCACACATGCACACCTACGGTAAATTTAGCTA
Source organism: Brienomyrus brachyistius (assembly GCF_023856365.1). Classification (NCBI taxonomy): domain Eukaryota; kingdom Metazoa; phylum Chordata; class Actinopteri; order Osteoglossiformes; family Mormyridae; genus Brienomyrus; species Brienomyrus brachyistius. The sequence continues at coordinate 15,736 of NW_026042515.1, read as the reverse complement.
CTCCAATTAGCCTCAGCATGTTTTTGGACTGTGGGGGGAAACCGGAGGAAACTAGCAGCTTTGTGTGGTAATTGTTTGTATTAAAAATACATTGGATCAAGTCAAATTATTTTTATGAAGAATTAACATCTAAAAGCTGCTAGTAGACCGTGGGAAAATAATTTTTCTATTTTCTTGCTGCCATCTCGTGGCCAAAAGTAGGTATTGCAATTTCCATCATATGTAAGAGGGCCTGCCCATCAGAGTAATGTACATCCTGTGACATGTATTGACTATCAAGACAAACTGAAACACGGTGTATTAGGCTGTCAATGAGTACTGGACTAGGGTGAAAAACTGCCTGATAATCTACCTATTAACTAGAAGAGTACAAACTGGAGACGGATCCCCTAATACAGAGGGATTAACGTCTGTGCCACATCCAGAACCATTCAGTGTAGGAGTCTGGTGGTTCTACTGGATACTGACAAGTACCCAGCCCCTTTGTTCCCTCTGATAATCATCAGTCCTCCTCTGAATGCCTTCACCACTCTATTCCTGAATAGGTACACATTTAAATATGCTAGCAAGATCAAGGTATTGGGATAACTGTTAGGTTCGCTGTTCAGAGAGTTGCAGTGAAAACCATCATACACAGTGGCCCTTTCTGGATAAGATTACCTCCCTCTGATCTAACAGGTCAAGATCAAAGCAAGGTGCATTGCAATGTCTGACACCCAGCACACTACAGCATATAAAATACAGGTATCCATCGCCTTCCGCATTTGGAACCAGGACCACTTGTTGCAAGTCAATTTGGGCGTATCTCAAGTTATACGAGAGAGGCAAGACATTAAGGACAGTATACACAGTACTGAAATAATAATGTACATATTAAACCACAGCACTTAATAAACAGATACTGCACTTACATTTCACAAAAAAAAAATAAAGCACAGATTGCACTAAGAAATCAAAAGATGCATGTGCTAGCAAACAGTGGGAGCTGAGGAAGAAGCAGTGGTGAAATACTTTATTGTACAGTACAGTAAGTTTCTTTTTATAGAATGAAATAGCATACAGGGGGCGGCATGGTGGTGCAGTGGTTAGCACTGTTGCCTCACACCTCTGGGACCCGGGTTCGAGTCTCTGCCTGGGTCACATGGGTGTGGAGTTTGCATGTTCTCCCCGTGTCGTCGTGGGGTTTCCTCCGGGTACTCCGGTTTCCCCCCACAGTCCAAAAACATGCTGAGGCTAATTGGAGTTGCTGAATTGCCCGTAGGTGTGCATGTGTGAGTGAATGGTGTGTGAGTGTGAGCTGTGATGGGCTGGCCCCCCATCCTGGGTTCTTCCCTGCCTCGTGCCCATTGATTCCGGGATAGACTCCGGACCCCCTGTGACCCAGTAGGATAAGCGGTTTGGACAATGGATGGATGGATGGATGCTGAGGCTAACTGGAGTTACTAAATTGCCCGTAGGTATGCATGTATGAGTGAATAGTGTGTGAGTGTGCCCTGTGATGGGCTGGCTCCCCATCCTGGGTTGTTCCCTGCCTCGTGCCCATTGCTTCCGGGATAGGCTCCAGACCCCCCACGACCCAGTAGGATAAGCGGTTTGGACAATGGATGGATGGATGGAAACAGCATACAGATCTTATAAGCACCTGTACTGTGCTATCTGCTCATAGTAGCTGTCCATTGTAGATACATCACTGTATGCATACTGTATTAAGAGCTAGACAAGGGTCATTATATGGCTTGCAGTCCTGCTCATTTTCCTGCACGCGTTACACTAAGTGATGCACCCACTAATGTCCTCTTTTATCCACTTTCGGGCATCTCTTGATCAGTGTATATTATTTACTATGGACCTTGGACATACATGCGATTGAACACACACACACACTTACACTAATTACCTAATCATCCATCTGTGCAAGCAGGTAAACATTTACCATCTATGTAAGTATTGCACATTGCATAGAGAGTGTCCAATCTATATTAAAGGTGACTCAAAAGAAGTCAGACTTCAGTAAAGACTGTAAATTGGCAGCCATAACATAAGCCGTAAATAATTACCAAATGAGTCATCCCCTTTCGGAAACATTTATTGATATTCTTTCATAACACACAGACATGAGTTTTTTTTCAACTGTCAGCATCCTTCTCGATTGTCAGAAGCTCTGCGCTAGAGGGAGGTTTACTGGTCTTATACTCTTCTGGCACCTTGTGTGATTCCTGACTTGGGACATCAGTTTGGCTCCTTCTGTATGTGGTTTACATTGTATTTGTTCTTTAAAGTTGCCCCTTCAGAATTAGACAGTGTAACCAGCTTGCCACATATTGCCTGGATGACATAAGGTCCGGTAAAATCCGGTTCCGTTCTTCCTCCTTTCCGTCCCCGCTTCCTCATGTTGAACAGAAGCGCCTCATCTCCAACATGATAAACTGTGTTTTGGTACCTCTTTTGTATTCGTTTACCACATGCCTGCTTCTGTTTTTCCTGTTACTAGGAGATGTTTTCAGCTGTTGTTGCTTATTGTCTCAACTACTTTATTTTTTTCATCAAAAAACGTGCCGTAGCTTTTCTCATCGGGAAGAATAATTGTGGAAAGCTGAAGTGGAAAAACATTCATAGCAAATTATTATTATTCACAGATCATTATAAAGAGTCATTTTCTAAAAGCATTAAGAACAATGTAATTTGCTGTTTCAAGATATGTTTTTAAATAACTACTTGTCAGTCATAAGAAACTCTTCAACACACATGATCCGATCTTGCCACAAATCATTTTTAATCTCACTTTTGTTGCCAGCAGTTCAGACATTAATGGCTGTGTGTTGAGTTATTTTGAGGGGACATCAAATTTACACCATTATACAAGCTGTACACTGATTACTTTACATTCTATCAGAGTTTCATATCTTTAACGTTGTCCCTTGAAAAGATATAATAAAATATTTACAAAAATGTGTGGGGTGTACTCACTTTTGTGAGATACTGTATATTAAGGGATTGATTGTCAATAATATCAGTAATTCCTGATGTAATGTTAAAAGAATAGAGCCTGTCTCACACAGTTCTAAAACAACCTCAAAAACAGACTTACCATTTTATGTCATCATTCGTTTTCTCATCCAGGCCATTGGTTTGGGGATGATATGCAGCAGTGATCAACGGCAGAACAGGGGCTCTGAACGCAGTATGGATTAAAAAGGAATTAAACATCTCTCTCAATATAAAATTAGGATCATTTATTCTCTACAGAGGCCCCCATAGAATAGTGCATCCATCCCCTCACTCATGTTTAGACAGACGTAAGGCAACAGGCCAATGACATTCAGAACAGCAACAACATCAACAATTGTACAGCTAGTTTTAAAATTTAATAAAAAAGACAAACCAATTAGGTAATATTAATGAAATTATTAAAATGTGCAGATTAATAGTCAGAAATAATTTGCGATTTTAAGAGCGGAAAGGATACATTAAAACTCAATTACATTTATCCCTTAATAATAAAAAAAAGGTTTTTGAATTTTACATCATGATAAATGAGAACTATATGTGATTACTAATTACTGTTGACTAATTTCCTGTCTGGACGTTTCCCTCCTCATTGTTAAAAGTCATTATATGTCTGGGTGCCAGTCAGTGGAAGCACACAGACATGTTGGCCAGCTGTCATATTCATTCAGCACCAGCCCATCAAGTAGAGAATTCAGCACCACGGACAGTGACCTGTGTTACAATGACATCAGGTCATTGGCTCTAAATATTTTTCTAGAAATAACTAAATGGCTCTATTGTAGAAATTTCCAGCCAGAGTCTTGTGGTGCGTTCGTTTTTCTCTCGGAACTTGGAAATTCCAAATTGGGTGACATCACATCCAACAATCTCCCGTTCAAGCTAGCACAACTCGGAACAAACATGGCTGCCTCCATGAATACGCTGCTGTGTTGTTGCTTTATATTTTAGCAGTTATGGAGTAAGATTATTATTTCAGACAAATAAACAAGAAACAGGAACTAGTCAAACCACATTAAAAGCTTTATAAAGTATTTTAGTACATTCATAGCGATATTCTTTTTTCGAGAGGCAAACAAACTACAAACAAACCAAAAACACTAACAAGTCTGGTAAAAATCTGATATTGCATGTTAGGATACTGTTTACGGTCACAATATGGTATTCTCTAAATCGAACACGTGCAATTACATTAATAATTACTAATAATTATAAATAATAATAATAATAAATGGGCGGTATGGTCGTGCACTGGTTAGCACTGTTGCCTCACACCTCTGGGACCCAGGTTCAAATCTCCGCCTGGGTCACATGTGTGTGGAGTTTGCATGTTCTCCCCATGTCGTCGTGGGGTTTCCTCCGGGTACTCCGGTTCCCCCCCACAGTCCAAAAACATGCTGAGGCTAATTGGACTTGCTAAATTGCCCGTAGGAATGCATGTGAGAGTGCATGGTGTGTGTGAGTGTGCCCTGCGATGGGCTGGCCCCCCATCCTGGGTTGTTCCCAGCCTCGTGCCCATTGCTTCCGGGATAGGCTCCGGACCCCCCGTGACCCAGTAGGATAAGCAGTTTGGAAAATGGATGGATGGGATAATAATAAATTTAACAAAATAAACATTTTTAAGGATTTGTAAAATAGAATTAATGTTGAGTGTGTAAGCCGCCATGTTGAAATTACGTCACAGGGGCAACTCGGACAAGAAGATTCTGTCAGACATTAACGTCATAAAAGAGGCGTTTCTAATGGGAAGTGATGTTTTTCGTGACGTTTTTGTCCGAGTTGGAGTGAAATAATCAAACGCAGCATGTGTTCCTATTTGAAGAGAATATTCTATTTTTATTCTAAGGAACTACAGAAAATCAGCTCTGCATGTGATCTCCCCTTTACTGCTCGAGCAGGGCACACGCACATCAACAAGTGTCAAGGCAGCAAGTGCATGCAAACAACTTCTCAGGACGGTTACAGTATAGGACCTTCAGAAAGAGCCAGACTGCGGCGTCATTCAGAGATTCCATTGTCTAAGGCTTGCACTAAAACATTACAGCATATTTAAACAAAGTAGCATGGCACCTGTGTCAGAATCCCTCCCTGCCTTGTTCTGTTCTCTCTTTGTTGTCCCCATTTAGCCAGCACATGTCACTGGCCATCCTGACTCCTCTTTTGATTGTGGGTTTTAAGGATATCAGTGGGTCTGTGTTTTCATAATTGTCCCCCAGGCCACCATGCTGCTCAGCCCTTGATTCCAACTACAGTTGCAATCAGGTGGTTCTCAATCTACTAGGACTGTATAACAGGATTGGCCACCTGTTCTACCTTTACTCGTTCAGCCGCATTCATGAGTCTGGCCTATAGGTTATTCAAATTTTGTCCTGCCAAATTTACCGGACAGGAGGTGGACACTGCAAATGAATGTGTGAATACTCCAATACCTACATCTTTACAAGTTACCTGAAGTGGTTTGGTAAATGATTGTGAGGTTGGAAGTCCTTCTTGATGTCTGTTTGCAGCTCATCCACCAGCAACTGCACGAGTTGTCGCTCCCAGAGGGAATCCCACTCTCGGTCCGCTGGAGGGTCCATCTCACTGTAGCTGGAGTATGTTTCCATCAGTCACTTGGCGTGGGGCTCACAGAATTTACCAGGCTCCTGTTTAATCTGACGCACCTTAGTCCAGTCCATGCATCTGGGGAACTTCTCTGAAAATCTCTGGCAGATTCTTTGCAGCTATACTTGATATTGGGTACTTGCCGCAACTAAGTAATGGGTTGTTGAATCAAAGTCCCGTTCCATGTCAAAAATAACCCCATTTTAGGGTTTTGTTAAACAACTGGTCTAATTTGGATGCAGAGGTTCTGCACGGAAGGCCCAGTCTCTGAAGGGCTGTGGCATAGCGAGGCCTGTTCTGCCTGGAATCCGGCAGGTCACTGGCAACATCCCCCAACTCCTTCATCTATAAGGTCGGGAAACCAGAACGTTTACTCCCCCTTATGGATAAGGACATACCAACGTTGGGGCAACTCCTGCTGCCTGAGTCTTCAACCAAGTCCAAAACAAAAGTATACAATGTTAGGAAGGGTAATTCAATGGTATGAGACTGAAACTAGAAACTGTAAATCGGATGGAGTTAAATAGCAATACTGTGGAAGAGGCATGGGAATTTTTTAAAAGCACATTGTTGCAAGTGCAAAAGAACTTCATACCCGTTTCCAGAAAAACTAAATCTAGGAAACTGCAACCAAGCTGGTGTCATGACCTGCTTGTACGATCCTCGTGTGTGCCACGCCCCCTCATTAACCATGTGTGCTGCCCCGATTGTAACCAGCTGTTTTCTGTCAGTTTGAGTAGTCCTGTGTATTTAGTCCACATTCAAGTCTGTTTCCCCAGTCCTGTCATTGAAATCTCTCGCTGTTGGTACCTGTTTTCATCAATAAACCCTCATTCCCGACTCTCCGTTTCCCGGATCCTTGATTCCTCGCTTCCTGCCTGTTCGTCCAGCACGCGATGTCACAGGTGGTTTACTACGAAAATTAAGAATAAAGTCAGGAGCAAAAGGGCTTTCTTCCACAAATGGAAATTAACTAATGATTTCAAAATAAAGCAGGAGTATCTAAGTCTACAGGTTTAGTTAATAACAGTTATAAGGATGACGTTAAAAGTTTCTTCCAATATTTTAACTCCGAAAGAGCTCTAAAAGCTGAAAATCACTCATTTGCAGGATAGTAAGGGCCTTATAATTGAAAATGAAATTGATATAAATGAGTTTAATGATTATTTTACAATGGCTGTTCACAGTAGAATAGCTTACCACCATTTAGTACAAATACAACGATGTCTATGACCAATATATGTATAACTGAGGCTGATGTGGTACAAAGCCTAGCTAAGCTCAAAATAAATAAATCGCAAGGCCCTGATGGCATCTTATCTATAGTTTTAAAAGAGATGAGGGGTATTATTAGCCAACCTTTAACTTTACTATTCCAGAAATCATTATCTGCTGGTGTGGTATCTTCTGATTGATGTTAGATCATGTCTCATGTCCAGAGAGGCTACAACAGGATCTGGATTTAATTAGCGACTGGGCTCATACGTGGCAGATGAAATTTAACATAGATAAATATAAGGTAATCCATGCAGGGAGCAGAAATATAGTAAATATAGTAAAGTACAGATATTTTATGGGTTCCACTGAAATAAAGGTAGCTGATTACGAGAAAGATCTCGGTGTGTATGTTGATACTTCCATGTCCCACTCTTGCCAGTGTGGGGAAGCATTAAAAAAAGGCAAAAGGATGTTGGATTAAACTCCACACACCTAGAGATGTAAGTCAAGAGAAGTGATGCTACGATTATATAATTCCTTGGTAAGATCCCACCTAGAATACTGTGTGCAGGTTTGGTCACCATACCTTCAGAAGGACATTGCTGCCTTGGAAAAGGTGCAACGTAGGATGACTAGAATGATTCCTGCACTTAGAGGAATGTCTTATGAGGAGAGGTTCGCTGAGCTGAATCTGTTTAGCCTCAAGCAAAGGAGACTATGGGGGGACATGATCCAGGTATATAAGATTCTAACAGGTCGGGATGCTGTTCAGCCAAATGACCATTTCAATATTAATTTAAAATACTAGAACTCGTGGCCATAGTGGAAATTAGCTGGAGAACATTTAAAAATGAATCTGAGGAAGCACTTCAATTCAATTCAATTTTATTTATATAGCGCTTTTAACGACATGCATTGTCACAAAGCACTTTACATTTAACCGGCCAGAACCCCACCAAGCAAGCCTGAGGCGACAGTGGCAAGGAAACTCCCTCTAGCAGGAAGAAACCTTGAGTGGAACCTAGACTCAGAAGGGGACCCCATCCTCCTCTGGGCGACCAAGGAGCATGAAACTGCATTTACATTGACATTCATTAGAGTTCATATAGTTATAAAGTCCCAGTTGGTTTCATGTAGTTATATCCAGGAGTCCAGGTGCGGGTTCACACGGTGTAGTCGGCTCGGTATCAGCTCGAAAAAGAGAAGATGGAGAAGAGTTATTGCCCTACACCTAACCGGCAGGACTAAAGCAACTATGACAGCCTGCCTAAAAGAGTGACCTGGAAGGAAGCACAGGCATGAGGGTTTACAGAGGTTTTGGCGTCAAGCCACCTCCCATCCACAGCTTAAGTGATCGGCGAGAGTGGCAGGACGACAGCACCAATCCCCCCTTTCCCCTTCAATCTCAAATAACTATGAACCTCCAGATTTCCCATTCACCTTAGAAAAGAAGATTTAACTATCCAAAAGACTGGCGAAAGAGGTACATCTTAAGCCTTGACTTAAAAGCAGAGATTGTGTCTGAGTTCCGAACACTAATAGGAAGTTTATTCCATAGCTGTGGTGCTTTATGAGCAAATGCTCTTCCCCCAAAGGTAATGTTCTTTATTCTGGGTACGGATAGAATACCTCCATCTCGTCATCTAAGTGTATGATTCGGAACGCAAATGAGGTCACTCACATACTGCGGTGCAAGACCATTTACAGCTTTATAGGTTAAGAGCAGTGTTTTGTAGTCAACACGAAATCTAACTGGCAGCCAGTGCAGTGAAGATAAAATTGGGGTAATATGATTATATGTTTTAGTTTAACTATTGCTAGTAGCGGTTCAATCAATGCTGGGAGCATCGCTGAATAATTTTGATGGAACAGGTTCTAGCATACAAGTAGATGAATTTGAAGATAAAATTAAGTACATCAGTTCTGACTGGTTAACCAATATTCAATATTCAAAATGTTCTGTTTAATTGAGCATATTTTTGGTCAAAAAGTTTCATAAAGTCGTCACTGGAAAATAACCAGTGGTCTGGTTATTAGTCAGCTTGGACACCATAGTAAATAGGAATCTAGGATTATTTTTGTTTATTTCAATTAGTTCTGATAGATACTAGATGATTTGGCGGCACTAAGAGCCTTTTTGTAGCTACCCATAGCCTCTTTCCATGCTAGTTCGAACACCACTAGTTTAGTATGATGCCACTTACATTCTGTAAGGACATAAAACTTATAGGTCCTGCAGGCCCCAACTCTGATCAGCCTGCATCAGTCTATTTCAGAGCTCCGCTGGCCCAGGCAAGACTGGACTCAACTCGTCAAACCACCCCTTTTAAGGAAGGCAAAGGCCTGCCGGCTCCTGAGAGACTGGATAGGAATAACTGGAGCAGCACAGAAAAAGCAAGACCTTTCACCCCCGGAGTGACCAGAGTTCCACAATCAATCCACAGCAACAACAGCTGTCAGCCTCCAGACACAGACACCTTTTCCACTATAAACAGGATAACTCAGCACACATAGATGTTAGGGACAAATACACGCATGTTTGGTCTCGTTTGAATAGGCATGAGACGAGGAGTATTATACTCTCAGATTTAAGGCAGTATAGCTTTTCCTAAGAGAAATACAGAAACTTCGGCTCAACCCACCAAACTGAGAGAGATTCTCTCATGGTAGAACAAGGGAATTACAACCACCCCCTAAAGTGATCTGATTGGCTGGGGACTTGAGAACCAAGGTCAGCAATGCCCCTAAAATTAACCATTGACCGAAATTAGTCAGTCTTCAGAAACATGCCATCACCTGGTCTGGATACTTAAGGAAGGGCTTCAGAAGTAGTCGGGGAGTCACTCTGTAATCAGAGCTCCCGCAGAGAACTGGGTGAAAGTCTATCTGTAGTCAGATACTTTCCACAGAACTTTGTTCACTCTCAGCTGAGGAATGTGAATACATGATATGAAGACAACTGGATCACAACTGGATCACGGGGGAATCATAAGCAGGGAAGAACACACAGGCAAACAGCAGCAGCAACATTAAAGGCAGGACTGAGAAGCACATTTATACAAGGCTAAGCAGGGAGCAAACTAGAGGCACCTGAAATGAGTAACACAAGGGCAGGAAGGAGAGGTAAAACAAACGCGGAACAGGCATGGCACGTTATACCACACTAGGGAGGAAACGGGAGGTTCAGGAGGGCAGGGTGTGGCAGGGATCCGTTTCAAAATTTAATTTTGGCTTGTACAAACCTTGGTAAAAGCTGCAAAAGATCGATCAACCACTTTCTGAGCTATTGTCTTAACAAACAAAGCATCTGTTGGGGTGGCGGTGTCTGGGGAATACCATGTGTAATACACCTTGTGAAGATTTATATGTAAAACAAAATATTTTTTGATTCTATCACACATATAGAAATTATCCATCCATCCATTTTCCAAACCGCTTATCCTATTGGGTCGCGGGGGGTCCGGAGCCTATCCCAGAATCAATGGGCACGAGGCAGGGAACAACCCAGGATGGGGGGCCAGCCCATCGCAGGGCACACTCACACACCATCCACTCACACACACACACCTACGGGCAATTCAGCAACTCCAATTAGCCCCAGCATGTTTTTGGACTGTGGGGGGAAACCGGAGTACCCAGAGGAAACCCCACAACGACATGGGGAGAACATGCAAACTCCACACACATGTGACCCAGGCGGAGACACGAACCCGGGTCCCAGAGGTGTGAGGCGACAGTGCTAACCACTGCACCACCATGCCGCCCCTTATAGAAATTATTCTAGGTTTAAATAGTAATTTAGCTGAGTAACTAGGCTGAAATTCTAGATAGTTGCAATTTTAAGAATTATTACTATTATTCACAGCTTTTAAGCATGCAGTTGGATGACGGATGGATGGATATTCAGCCACCAGAAATGCCAATTGTTGTTAAGAGGATCAAAGTCTGCAAAGTAGTATGCAGGGTTTAAGGCCAGAACACAGCATACTCTCCGACAGAAAGCATAAAGTTCACTGGGGGAATTTCTGTGGCCACTGCCTGAACAGCATGTGTGGAGAATGTTTATGAGGGTCGAGCCATGCAGAGCTGCTGGCCCTGGCATGTAATGATGAATCACAAATCAGTTAAAAATCGGTGCAAATGCATGAAGATTTAAACCGGCTGATGTGGAAAATGAATCACTATTGTAGGAGTACTTCACAGTACTTTAACAGAAAAACTGGTGTAATATTACATTTGATTTCACAATGTGAGTTTGACGTCAGATGTCACTGCGTATCACGTCGACATCGTACGTCAGTTTTTGGTTTTGAGCGAACGCGAGATGATGAATGAATTTGAAACTGAGGACGGCACAGTGGTTAGTGCTGGCTTCGGTCCAGGGCCCTTTCTGTGTGGAGTTCGCATGCTCTCCCCGTTTTCGCCGGGGACTCCAGGTTCCTCCCACGGTCCAAAAGCATGCAGGATAGGTTGACTGGTGAGTCTAAATTGGCCCTGTAGTTGTGTGAGTGTGTGCGACCTGCGGTGTGTAGGTGACTGCCTGGGCTTGGTTCCTGTCTGCGCCCCTTGTTCCCGGGATAGGCTCCGGTCTCCCCCGCGATCTCAGTTGGGATTAAGTGGTTTCAGAAAATGGATGGATGGACGCACCGCCCGATCTTCAATTGGCGGTGTGGCAGCATATTAGCTTTCCGGTAATCACAAACGAGGAGGAAACAGCGAGAAAAGCACAGACAAGACATAAACTGCATGCAAACATTGTAATAGACTGATAACATACACAAACAGGTCCACTGGCACCACCGTGAGCTGAGTGAAGATTATTAAAAGGGCAAAGCACGCTAAAAAGCTGCACATGCAAACCTTAGCTTATTTATTTGATTTATTTTTTTTTATTTACTTATTTTGATTTGGGATTTTTTTCAACAGTATTTTATTCAAATTCAGTTGCACTGTTCACAACAGTGTCAACAGTTCAGAAAGATAAATATAAGAATATTTTTGAATATATTTGTCTGCAGCTCATTCTGCAAAAAATGAGAAAATTGTATCGTGAACTCAGAATCGTGAATCGTATCAAATGGTGAGTTGAATGTATCGTTACATCCCTAGTTCTTACAGTAGTACTATGGTATGGTGGAGCCACATGACAGGAAGGCAGTACATTGCGAAGTCTGTTAAGAACATCATTCGCACTGAACTGCCCTCCATTGACCAGCTGTACTTTAACTGCCACAGTAACAAGGTTCAGTCTATAATCCAGGACTCTGACCACCATCCACAAACACTGACTAGCAGATTCATGAACAGCTTCATTCGCCAAACAATTCAAACCTGCAGCTTTTGCATCCCCTGTAACAGTCATTTCCACGGCAGCTGCACTGTACAGCTGTTACTGCACTTTATCCACCACTGACCACGTATCATCCAGTTTTGTCCTGCTTTGTATCGCACTGTTTCTGCACCATGTTGTCTTGTACTCCCTTGTGTTGTTATGCACCATCTGTGTTGTTCTGAGCAGTGCCATGATGCAATATTACAAAAAGATCTTGAGGAAATGCAGAGTTCTGGAGGAGATTCTCACAGATCATGGCATGTGTTTATACTGAAGAAACTGTACAAATTGCTAGACATAAAACACAGGACTGGCAACTGTGGTACGTTTTAACACCTTGATAAAAAACTTAAAATCCATAGTAAGTAGGACAACCTCATAGAACCTTTACTAGTCATTGTTCAGAAGATTAACACGGATTAAAAACCATTACTATGAAAGCACGCTAATCAGTTAAGTTGATTATGTGGAGAGAGAGAAAAAAAACTGTCTTTGAAAAAGATCAACCATAGAACGAAGCTGCAGCATTGACACCCCCTAGTGGTGATTTGAAGATAGTTCTGTCTGTAGCAGCTAAGCAGTAGATTTGGCGTCAGGTGCCATGACAAACTCAGTGCTGCTCGGTTTGAACGGCAGAAGCACAAAAATAAAGGGGGCATCTACTGCACGCCCCCCACCCTTGAAAATGGTACAAATTATCATGCAACAGTTTTCTTAAGTAAGTCTTTTTGGGCGTCTGCAGAAACCTCCACGATGCGATTGCCCTGATTAAGAAGTGCGCAGCGGATACAATTTGGGATGCATCGTTCATCCGATTTATTAATATATAATTATTAGTATGTCTATATTATTTTAGAAACGTTACTTGACGAATATTTTTCATTGAGATTGATTCCCCGTTTAAAATTTTGGTGACACTTCATATTTTTTAAGAGAGACAGACAATTTGACGCATGCAATTTGCAGAAATATGTTGTGCCGCTATAAAGTACACAGGCAGCATGACAAACATAAGTACTCACTGAAGCCACGACATACGCCCGGCTGGCCCCAGCGGTACCCCTAAGAAGAAGGCTTTTTTCACAACCCACGACCATCACGAGGGCAAAAAAAACTGAATAGCCTAGAATTTAGTTAATTACAAGGCACATATTTATTGGAGCAAGAGCTCTAACATAAAACTACCTTGTAATTATAAAGTATTATGGCTGTGAACAATGTACAAACAGGCACAGAAAGTAAAATACTCCAAAAATGCAAAGAACCTAAATATTTTTGTTTCCACCGATTCACTCTTGATGTGTTAGGAGTCACAGTTCAGTAGCCTATTCTTCAGTATCTGCATTTAAGACCACCAACTGCTCTTTCTCCTCCTTCGCTCGTCGGCTCAGAGTATTGGACTTGGTAAGTAATGTTGCCCTTTTGGTTCCAGCAGCACTCTCTGCTTCCTCTGCCATGTGCTCAGCATCCTTTTGTAAACTCTCACATACACTTTCCAGTGAGACTCTCTTCCTCTTGAGTTCCTCAAGTTTTCTTTTTTGCTTTTCGCTCATCTTTCACCTTTGGTCAGAGGCGCTTTGGTTGCTCCCCCACACACTCTGACATGGTCGCATATAAGCCTCTGTGCAACAACTGTTTCCTCTGATAAGTTGCAGGTCTCCACCTCTATTCGTTCCACTTCGGCTTGCCCATAGGACAGCAGCAGCAAGTTCTTGCAGAACATCCAGAGGTCAGGATAAGGCCCACTAACTTTTTGATGTAAAAAGACATCAACTTTGGATGGTGCTGAAGGAATGAAGGATATAAAATCCAAGCCTTTTGCCTCATTGTGCAGGTGATTATCAGACTGCTGGGATATTGCATCACCTGTAATTACATTAATTACAGTAGATTAGATGCAGATCAACAATGTCAATACACAGAATCACATGTAGAATAGGAAAGTGATTTATAACCCAATTTTCCTATGATACCATAAATGTGCAATCATTTTAATTTAATCTTGAGATATCTCTAGGCTCATCAAAGAAAATATAACTGGGCTGATGCTTCTTTTCAAACACCAAGAGTCGGTCTTCTAAATACTGCTAAAATCTACGTGTTAACACTATTCAGTTCAGGGACGGATTATGGGTTGTGTGGGCCCCTGGGTAAAACGTTCGCGAGGCCCCCCCCCCACCACCACCACCTGCACCACCACCACAACCACCACAAGTCAAGGGCCCTTGGCAGCCAAACACCCTCCCTATAGGGTCAGGGGACCTTGTAGGCAGAGGATCAAAGAATGTAGGCCCTCTAAAATAGACAAACGAAAATACATTGCTGATAAGCGTTGCAAATTGTTTTGGGCTTGGGGCCCACGGGCCCCCTGCACCCCAAGGGCCCCTGGGCAGCGGCCCCGCTAACCCGGTTTGTAATCCGTCCCTGATTCAGTTAGATGTGAAAAAAGAAAAGCATAATTTAAAAATAATATTCTGAACTATCCTATTCTTATCCTATGATTTACCAGCAGATATCCTGCCTGCCAACCGATTCTCCTGCGCAAACTTCTGCATGAGATTTCTCCTTTTCTGCTGGCAGTTATCTGGCTGGTGTGCATTTTGTTTGGGTCCAAGCACGTCATCTCATGTACAATCGAGTACTTCAGAGGGCATTTATCCAAGGCCTTTTTGCACATTTTTGAGAGCACAATCTGGCAATTTTTTTTAATCTGAAGGACACCAAGGTCACTTCCACTGCCTTTGGCTCCTGACTGTCTCTGACAAAAAGATGGTTTGTCAAATTTCCAGAATCTTTCTGCACACTCAGCCCAAGGTTAACACTACCTCAGCTGTACATATCAAACCAGCTCAAACTCCATGTTATTCACATATTTTTTACTTCACAATTGTTTGATACATTTGTATGTAAAGATACCAGTGAATTCACAGAAGTCCCACCTTGATGACAGCCATTCCTATATCCACCTCCTTTGGACTGAGCCAGAGTTTTTGCCTGTACAACAGCTGTACATGTTGCTACACAACACTTAAACATTCTATTTCCTCAATGAACTATTTTTTTTGCAGCAAAAGCCATGAAGCAGCAATAAAATCTTTAAAATATGCTTACCAATAAATATGGTTCTCCCATTTAAACACATGTAAAGATAAACCATGGATATTTAAAAATCATGGGTTCGTTAATGAGTTTAAATGTTATTGAATGGCTTACCTTAAACTTCTCCAGTAAGTCTTCAGCGGTGGAGTGGCTCATGTACTGTGATCCCAGAACCAGGACTGCACTCGAGAGCCATTCTCATAATTCACCCAATACCTGACATGCACATCCAGTTGTTTTCTTTTGATGGTCCTGTTCATACTTACGTCAAACATGACAACGAAGCTCCCTTTTAATATATGGAGCGAGTCCAAATCGCGCAAGAAAAGCGGTTTTATCTTTACCACAAGTGACCCTGCGAGTCAGGGAACATCACCCTGGAGACGGTGTGAATGTCATCATTGGACGTATAGGAGTGATGTCGGCAAACCGTTTGCAAAGCCCATAGCACTTCTGCTTTCAGTGTGGGTTGAGGAG